>NC_046255.1:1416547-1647614 GCF_009819885.2 Catharus ustulatus
TGGGGTTTTTTGTGGTTATTTTGTTTCGTTTTTTGGGATTTTTTTGGTGGTTTTTTTGTTCTTTTGGGTTTTTTGTTTTTTGAGTTTTTTGAGTTTTTTGTTTGGTTTTTTGTTGTTTTTTGTTGTTTTTTTGTTTTTTGTTGGGTTTTTTGTGTTTTTTTGTTTTTTTGTTTTTGTTTTTTGAGTTTTTTGCTGAGTTTTTTTTCTGGTTTTTTTGTTTTTGTTTTTTAGTTTTTTTGCTTTTTTTCTGTTTTTTTTTTCTTTTTGAGGTTTTTTTGCTGGGTTTTTTTTTGCTTTTATTCTGTTTTTTTTTTCTTTTTGAGTTTTTTTCTGGTTTTTTTTTTTTGCTTTTTTTTCTGGTTTTTTTTGTTTTTTGAGTTTTTTTTCTGGTTTTTTTTCTGGTTTTTTTTTTCTTTTTGAGTTATTTTGCTCGGTTTTTTTTTGCTTTTTTTCTGTTTTTTTTTTTCTTTTTGAGTTTTTTTGCTCGGTTTTTTTTTTGCTTTTTTTTCTGGTTTTTTTTTGTTTATTGAGGTTTTTTTGCTGGTTTTTTTTGCTTTTTTTCTGTTTTTTTTTTGCTTTTTTTTTCTGTTTTTTTTCTGTTTTTTTTTTTCTTTTTGAGTTTTTTTGCTCGGTTTTTTTTTGCTTTTTTTTCTGTTTTTTTTTTTTTTGTTGTTTTTTGAGTTTTTTTCTGGTTTTTTTTTGCTTTTTTTTCTGTTTTTTTTTGTTTTTTGAGTTTTTTTTCTGGTTTTTTTTTCTGTTTTTTTTTCTTTTTGAGTTTTTTCCTGGGTTTTTTTTTTTTTTATTTTTTTTTTTTTTTTTTTTTTTTGTTTGTTTTTTTTTTTTTTTTTTTTTTTTTTTTTTTTTTTTTGTTTTTTTTTTGTTTGTTTTTTTGTTTTTTTTTTTTTTTTTTTTTTTTTTTTGTTTGTTTTTTTGTTTTTTTTTTGGGTTTTTTTTAGTTTTTTTCTGGCTTTTTTTTTTTGCTTTTTTTTCTGTTTTTTTTTTTGCTTTTTGAGTTTTTTTTCTGGGTTTTTTTTTCTGTTTTTTTTTTCTTTTTGAGTTTTTTCCTGGGGTTTTTTTTTCTTTTTTTCGTTTTTTTTTTTTTGTTTGTTTTTTGAGGTTTTTTCTGGTTTTTTTTTTTGCTTTTTTTCTGGTTTTTTTTGTTTTTTGAGTTTTTTTTCTGGTTTTTTTTTTCTGTTTCTTTTCTGGGGGGTCTCTGGGGGTCTCCCCCCCTCTGACCCCTCCCCCCCTCCCCTCCCCCCCAGACTGGCGCTTCCCCCCCCCCGCCCCCCTGAGCTGCTCCCGCTCCTTCCACAACCTCTCCCATCCCCCCCCCCCCTACGAGAGCCCCCCCCGGGCCGACGGCGCGCGCTGGGCCTCGCTCAGGAGGCTGGGTGAGTCCAAAAACACCCCAAAAATATCCCGAAATCACCCCAAAAATATCCTGAAAATATCATTAAAATATCATAAAAATATCATAAAAAATATCCTGAAAATATCCCCTAAAATAGCCCAAAAATGGCCCCGCTGGGCCTCGCTCAGGAGGCTGGGTGAGTCCCAAAATATCCCAAAAATATCCTGAAATCACCCCAAAAATATCCCCAAAATATCCCCAAAATATCCTGAAAATATCATAAAAATATCATTTAAAATATCATAAAAATATCATTAAAATATATTGAAAAATGGCCCCAAAAATGGCCCCGCTGGGCCTCGCTCAGGAGGCTGGGTGAGTCCAAAAACACCCCCAAAATATCCTGAAATCACCCCAAAAATATCCCCAAAATATCCCCAAAAAATCCCTAAAAATAAAAATAATTCCAAAAAAAAATCCCCAAAAAATCCCCAAAAATATCCCCCCAAAAATCCCAAAATATCCCAAAAAATCCCTCAAAAAATCCCCAAAAAACCCCCAAAAAATCCTTAAAAAATTCCCCAAAATCCCCTCAAAAAATCCCCAAAAAAATCCCAAAAAAATAAAAAAAAATCCCCAAAAATCCCAAAAAAATCCCCAAAAATAAAAATAATTCCAAAAAAAAATTTTAAAAAAATCCCCAAAAAATCCCCAAAAATCCCAAAAAAATCCCCAAAAAATTCCCAAAAAATGCCAAAAAAATGCCAAAAAAATGCCAAAAAATGCCAAAAAATCCCCCCAAAATCCCAAAAAAACCCCAAAAAATCCCAAAAAAATCCCCAAAAAAATCCCCAAAAAATCCAAAAAAATCCCCAAAAATTCCTCAATAAATCCCCAAAAAATCCCCCAAATTCCTAAAAAATCCCCAAAAAAATCCCCAAAAATAAAAATAATTCCAAAAAAAATCCCAAAAAAATCCCCAAAAATATCCCCCCAAAAATCCCAAAAATATCCCAAAAGATCCCCCAAAAATCCCCAAAAAATCCTTTAAAAATTCCCCAAAATCCCCTCAAAAAATCCCCAAAAAAATCCCAAAAAATCCCCAAAAAATTCCCCCAAAAATCACCAAAAAAAGCCAAAAAAATCCCCAAAAATCCCAAAAAAAATCCCCAAAAAATAAAAAAAAATCCCGAAAAAAATCCCGAAAAAATCCACCCCAAAATCCCAAAATAATCCAAAAAATTCCCCCAAAAATCCCCAAAAATTCCCAAAAAATCCCCAAAAATTCCCCCCAAAATCCCCAAAAAATGCCAAAAAAATCCCAAAAAAATTCCCCCAAAAATAAAATAAAAAAACCCAAAAAAATCCCAAAAAATCCCCAAAAAAATCCCCAAATAATCCCCAAAAAAATCCCCAAAAAATCCCCCAAAAATCCCCCAAAATACCAAAAAATGCCAAAAAAATCCCACAAAAAATCCCCAAAAAATTCCCCAAAAAAATAAAAAAAAATCCCCCCCAAAAAATAAAAAACCAAAAAAATCCCAAAAAAATCCCCAAAACCCCAAAAAAAATCCCTCAAAATCTCGAAAAAAAATCCCAATAAAATCCCCAAAAAATCCCCCAAAAATCCGCAAAAAATCCCAAAAAAATAAAAAAAAATCCCAAAAAAAAAAAAAAATCCCCAAAAAATTTTAAAAATCCCCCAAAATTCTCCAAAAATCCCCAAAAAATCCCCTCCCCCTCCCCCACCTCCCCTCCCCCACTGACCTCTCCCCCTCCCCTCCCCTCCCCACTGACCTCTCCCCCTCCCCTCCCCCCACAGCCGACCGGGACCTGGAGGATTTCGGGGGTCCCTGGGGCCCCCCCTGGGCCGCCCCTCCCCCCCCCCCGCGGGACGCTGCCCCTCCCCCCCCCCGCGGGGGCGCCGCGTGCTCAGCCAGGAGTTCCTGGGGGGGGGTGGGGGAGGGGCGGGGGGGGGGGGGAGGGGGCGGGACCCTCCCCCGGAACCGCGCGGGGCCCCTCCCCCACCGCCGCCCCCCCCTCTCGCACGCGGCGTCCCAGAGCAGCCTGGGGGGGGGGATGGGCGGGTTCGGGGGGGGTGGGGGAGGGGCGGGGGGAGGGGCTGGGGGGGTGGGGGAGGGGCCGGGGGGCGCCGCGCGGTTTTTGGGGCGCAGCGGCAGAACACGGGGGGTGGGGGTGGGGGAGGGGTTGGGGGAGGGGCGGAGCTGCCGCTGCTGCCCCACCCCCACCCGCCCCCCGCCCCTCCCCCCGCCCCTCCCCCCCCCCGCGCCGCCCCTCCCCCACCCGCACCGCCTGCGCACCGGGAGCCGCACCGAGGTCACGGTGTGATGGGAGCGGAAAACGGGGGGGGGGGGAAAAACGGGGGGGGAGGGGGCCGAGATTTGGGGGAAAAATCCCGAATTTTGGGAGAAAACCCGAATTTTGGGGGAAAAACGGGAATTTTGGGGAAAAATCCATAAATTTTGGGGAAAAATCCCGAATTTTGGGGGAAAAAACCCGAAATTTTGGAGAAAAAAATCCGAATTTTGGGGAAAAAAAAATCCGAAATTTTGGAACAAAACTCGAATTTTGGAGGAAAACCCGAATATTTTGGAAGAAAACGGAATTTTGGGGGGATGATCCCAGATTTTGGGGCGAGATCCCGGAATTTTGGGGAAAAATCCTGAAATCTGGGGGAAAAAACCTGAAAGTTTGGGAAAAATCCCGAGATTTTGGGGAGAAAACGGAATTTTTGGACGAAATCCCGAATTTTGGGGGAAAACCCCCGATTTTAGGGAAAAAAAACTCGAATTTTGGGGGGACAATCCCAGATTTTGGGGGGAAAATCCCCGAATTTTGGGAAAAATCCCGAATTTAAGGGAGAAATCCCAAATATTGGGGGGAAATCCTGAAAGTTTTGGGGAAATTTCGGATTTTTAGGGAAAAATCCTGAGAATTTCGGGGGAAATGGAGAAAATTTGAGCAATGCTGAAAACCCCCGGGAATTTGGGGGGAAATCCCCGAAAAACAGAAAATTTTGGGTGGAAACCCCCGGATTTTGGGGATTTCCCCTCGGTGTCACCCCCAGGATTTTGGGGAGGGGTCGGCGATGACGTCACACCCTCAGTGATGACGTCACAGCCCCGTTGATGACGTCACCGCCGATGACGTCACAGCCCCGCCCCCAGCCCGAGCAGCCGATGATGTCACACACCCAAATATGGCAGCTGGTGACGTCAGAGCCCCGCCCACGGCGCCGATGACGTCACAATCCCGACTCTGATGTCACGCCCGATGACGTCACGTCCGCTGTCGATGACGTCACAGCCCCTCCCTGCCCCCCGAGCAGCCGATGATGTCACAGCCCCGCCCGATGACGTCACTCCGCCTCTCGATGACGTCAGCACTGTGGAATTTTTTTCCTGCCCCTCCCCCCTCCCGTTACGTCACAGCGAGGAGCGGAGCCGCCTGACGATGACGTCACAGATCACTGCCAAGGCCCCGCCCCTTTCCCCGCGATGACGTCACGAGGGCTGGGCCCCGCCGATGACGTCACACCCTCCCCCCTTCCCCGATGACGTCACACCCGCACCGAAGCCATAGCGGGGGGAGGGGCCACCCCTCCCACGTGACCCCCGCGTGACCTCCCCGCCCCTCACGTGACCCCCCACGTGCCTTAGCGCCCCGCCCCCCTCCGCCCCTCCCCCCCCGCCCCTCGGGTCCCGGGATGGGGGGAGGGGCGGGGGGGGGGAGGGGAATAAAGTGACGTTTCCCATCCCCCCCCAGGCTCGGATTTTGGGGGGAATTCGGGGGATTTTGGGGCGGGATTTGGGGGCGGAGACTGATTTTTGGCGGGAGAATTTTGGGGTACCGGAAGAGATTGTGGGAAAACTCCGCGCTCTGATTGGCCGCTGCACACGTCAATAACGCGTAGCCCCGCCCCCGGAAGCGCAATCCTCTGTTTACAGTTTGGCGTTTCCTATTGGCTGTCGCGCCCGTCAATCACTGTTCAAACCGGCGGCCCCGCCTCTTCCGCCGACCGTTACGCCGCAAACAACGCGGCTAGGCCCCGCCCCCAGCGCGCTTCCCCTCACGAATCCACCAATCAGCGCGCAGAGCCCGCCTGTTCCCCCTCTTCTGATTGGCCGCTCTGATCGCTGCTGGGCGCTGATTGGTCCGTGCGTGGGTGGGCGGGGCTGTGCGCGGCCGAGGTTATAAAAGCGGCGGCGCGGCCGGGGGGGCCCCTCAGCGCGGCGGGCGGGCGGCGGCGCCGGAGGAGGGAGCGCGCTGCCGGGGGAGGGGGAGAGGGGGCGACCCCCGGCCTCCCCCCGCCCGAGGGGTCACCCCAAAAACCGCCGCGACCCCCCTTGAAACCCAGGGGACACCCCCAGGGAGCCGCTTCCCCCTCGGGGCCCAACCCGGCCCAGCCCGGCGCCATGGTGAGGAAGGCCCGGGCGGGGATTTGGGGGGTCCTGGGAGGTTTCTGAGGGGTCGGGGTTGGGATTTGGGGGGGTCTGAGGAGGATTTGGGGGGTCCCGGGGTGGGGGAGCCCCTCAGGGCCTGGTCCGGGGGGTTCCGAACCGAGCCGGGCCTGGGCCGGGCCCGGGAAATCCTGAGGGGATTTGGGGGAATTTTGGGGGTTCTGAGGGGATTTTTGGGGATTCTGAGGGGATTTGAGGAGATTTGGGGAATCCTGAGGGGATTTTGGGGGTCCTGAGGGGATTTGAGGAGATTTGGGGGGTCCTGAGGGGATTTTTGGATCCTGAGGGAATTTAGGAGGAGTTTTCGGAGTTTTGAAGGAATTTGGGGAGTTCTGAGGGAAATTCGGAGATTTCTGAGGGAAATTCGGAGAATTCTGAGGGAAATTATTCAGAATTCAGAGGTTCCAGGAGGTTTTTGGGGTTCTGAGGTGATTTTTTAATAAATTCAGGGGAAATTTTGGGAGTTTTGGGTGGCGCTGATTTTTGGGAGTTCTGAAGGAAATTTGGGATTTTTCAGGGGGAATTTTTGGATTTTCAGGTGGAAATTTGGATTTTCAGGCGGAATTTTGTGATTTTTCAGGTGGAATTTGGGATTTTTAAGGGGATGTTTGGGGGTTTAGGGTGAATTTGTTTAATTTTCACGATTTTTTACTCTAAATTTTGTCCACCCAGGAGCCCCGAGGCGGCGCCTGGCAGGTGAGTGGGGGGGACACAAATTTTGAATTTTTTTGGGGTAATTTTGAACATTTTGAGGTCTGGGACACACACAAATTTTGGATTTTTTTGAGGGTAATTTTCAGCATTTTGGTGAGGGGGACAGACACGAAATTTGGATTTTTTTGGGGTGAATTTTAAACATTTTGGGGTGGGAGGGGAACCCAAATTTTAGATTTTTTTTAGGGGTAATTTTAAACATTTTGGGGTCTGGGACACACAAATTTCTTGGAATTTTTTGGGGGTAATTTTTAACATTTTGAGGGAAATTTTTAAATATTTTGGGGTGTGGGTACACATACAAAATTTGAATTTTTTTGGGGTGGATTTTGAACATTTTGGGGTGGGACAGACACAAATTTTTAACGCAATTTCACTCTAATTCTGTCACTTTTTATTGCAAATTTTGGTTTCTTTGGGGGGGAAATTTTAAACATTTTGAGGGGGGGACTGACACAAAATTTGGATTTTTTTGGGTGGGGACTGACACAAATTTTGGATTTTTTGGGAGGGGACTGACACAAAATTTGGAATTTTTTTGGGAGGGAACTCACACAAATTTTGGATTTTTTGGGGGGGGGACTGACACAAAATTTGGATTTTTTGGGGTAATTTTTTGACATTTTGAGGGGAAAGATAGACCCAAATTTTTTTAGATTTTTTGGGGTGAATTTTGAGAATTTTGGGGGAGATTTTGAACATTTTGGGGAGGGAGACGGACACAAATTTTTTGGAATTTTTTTGGGGGAAATTTTGAACATTTTGGGGAGGGGATGGGACCCAAATTTCAGATTTTTTTGAGAGAATTTTTAACATTTTGGGGTGTGGGACAGACACAAATCTTGGATTATTTTGGGGGGAATTTTAAACATTTTGTGGTGGGGTGGGACTCAAAGTCTGGATTTTTTGGGGAGGGGACTGACACAAATTTTGGATTTTTTTGGGTGAATTTTTAACATTTTGAATTTTTTGGGGGTAATTTTTTAAGATTTTGAAGTGGGGCACAGACACAAAATTTGGATTTTTTGGGGTGAATTTTTAACATTTTGAGGGTGGGGGGGACACAAAATTTTGATTTTTTGGCAGTGAATTTTCAACAGTTTGAATTTTTTTGGGGGGCCATTTTTTAAGATTTTGAGGTGGGGACGGACACAAATTTTGGATTTTTTGGAAGGGAATTTTGAACATTTTGAAGTGGGAGGAGAACCCAAATTTTAGATTTTTTTGGGGGAAATTTTAACATTTTTGGGGTCTGGGACAGACACAAATTTTGAATTTCTTGGGGTGAATGTTTTAACATTTTGAGGGCGGCACTGACACAAATTTTGAATTATTTTTGGGGTAATTTTTGAACATTTTGAAGTGGGGATGGACACAAAATTTGGATTTTTTGGGGGAAATTTTGAACATTTTGAGGGAAATTTTGAACATTTTGGGGAGGGGATGGGACCCAAATTTCAGATTTTTTTGAGAGAGTTTTTAACATTTTGGGGTGGGATGAACACAAATTTTTAACGCAATTTCACTCTAATTCTGTCACTTTTTATTCCAAATTTTGGATTTTTTTGGGAGGGGACAGACACAAATTTTGGATTTTTTGGGGGTAATTTTTTAAGATTTTGAAGCGGGGCACAGACACAAACTTTGGATTTTTTGAGGGTAATTCTTTACCATTTTGAGGGTGGAGGGGACACAAAATTTTGATTTTTTTGCAGTGAATTTTCAACATTTTGAATTTTTTTGGGGGGTAATTTTTTAACATTTTGAGGGCGGCACTGACACAAACTTTGAATTTTTTTGGGAGGGACAGACACAAATTTTGATTTTTTTTGGGGTGGAATTTTCAACATTTTGAGGGCAACACGGACACAAATATTGAATTTTTTTGGGAGGGTACTGACACAAAATTTGAATTTTTTTGTACTCGAGGTCATTCCTGTGAGGGAATCCCGGGATCAATGGGGGTCCCCATGTTCAGGGGGGGTTCCCAGGGGTGTCCCTGGTTTGTGGGGGGTTCCCCAGTCTCAGCCCCCTCCCCAGACCCCAAACATCGAGAACCTGCCCCCATTGGGGGGGTTCCCAGTTCCAGGGGGTGTCCCCCAGTCCCAGGAGGTGTCCCCCAGTCTCAGCCCCCTCCCCAAATTCCCCCCTAGACCCCGAACGCGGAGAACCTGCTCCCGTTGGTGGTGTCCCCCATTTTCAGGGGGGGTTCCCCATGTTCAGGGGGGTTCCCTGGGGGGGTCCCTGGTTTGTGGGGGGTTCCCAGGGGTGTCCCCCATTCCCAGGGGGGTTCCCCGAGTTCAGGACCCCTCCCCAAATTCCCCCCAGACCCCGAACGCGGAGAACCTGCCCCCATTGGGGGGGTTCCCCGAGTTCCAGGGTGGTTCCCAGGGGGGTCCCTGGTTTGTGGGGGGTTCCCCGAGTTCAGGGGAGGTTCCCAGGGGTGTGTCCCCCATTCCCAGGGGGCTTCCCCGAGTTCAGGACCCCTCCCCAAATTCCCCAATTTCCCCCCCAGACCCCAAATGCCGAGAACCTGCCCCCCCAGACGCTGCGGCTGCTGTGCCGGGAGGTGTCCCTGGTTTGGGGGGGGTTCCCAGGGGTGTCCCCCACATTCAGGGGGTGTCCCCCACATTCAGCCCCCTCCCCAATTTCCCCCCCAGACCCCAAATGCGGAGAACCTGCCCCCCCAGACGCTGAGGCTCCTGTGCAGGGAGGTGTCCCTGCTCAGCGCCGACCCCCCCGACGGCATCAAGGTGTTCCCCAACGACGAGGACGTCACCGACCTGCAGGTGGCCATCGAGGGGCCAGGTGGGACAGCCAAAAAAATAACAGGGGTGTGATTTGGAATGGGGGGGAACTGTCACAGAAATAGCAGGGTCATAGCTCAGAGAATAATGGGGATTCTACCCCAAAAAATAACGGGGGTGTGGTTTGAAATGGGGGGCAGCTATCACAAAAATCCTGGGGTTACATCTCAGAGAATTCTGGGAATTTTACCCCAAAAATAACAGGGGATGTGGGTGGGAATGGGGGAGTTCTATCATAAAGTAGGGGGGTTACATCTCAGAAAATTCTGGGAATTCTACCCCAAAAATCCTGGGGTTACATCTCAGAAAATTCTGGGGATTTTACCCCAAAAATCCTGGGGTTACATCTCAAAATAGGGGGGATTCCATCACAAAATAGTGGGGTTACACCCCAAAAAATACCGGGGTGTGGCTGGGAATGGGGGGATTCCATCACAAAAATAGTGAGGATTTCTCAGAAAAAAATATTGGGGTTACAACTTAAAATAGGGGGGATTGGACCCCAAAATAGGGGGAATGCTACCCCAAAATTCCTGGGGTTTCATCTCAAAATAGGGGGGATTCTACCCCAAAATAGTGGGGATTTCTCAGAAAAAATATTGGGGTTACAGCTTAAAAAAGGGGGGATTCGACCCTAAAGGAGGGGGATTCTACCTCAAAAATCCTGGGGATCCACCCCAAAAAATGTTGGGGTTGCACCTCAAATAGGGGGGATTCAACCCCAAAACAGGGGGGACTCTGCCCCAAAAATAGTGGCATCACACCTCAAAAAATCTCAGGGATTTCCCCCCAAAAATATTGGGGTCATGCCTCAGAAAATATTGGGATTGGACCTCAAAAAGTCCCAAGGATTCCACCCCATAATTCTGGGGATCCACCCCAAAAAATGTCGGGGTTGCACCTCAAATAGGGGGGATTCTACGCCAAAGATATTTGGGATTCATCACAAAAAAATCCCAGGGATTCCATCCCAAAAATAGTGGGGATTTCTCAGAAAAAATATTGGGGTTACAGCTTAAAATAGGGGGGATCCTACCCCAAAAATATTGGGGTCACACCTCAGAAAATTCCAGGGATTCTACCCCAAAAATCCTGGGGGTGTGTTTAGAAATGAGAGGAATTTATTCCAAAAATAGCAGGGATTTTTCAGAAAAAATATTGGGGTTATAGCTCAAAAAAGGGGGAATTCTATCCCAAAAATAGTGGGGTCATAGCTCAGAAAATTCCAGGGATTCTACCCCAAAAATCCTGGGGTTTGCATGTCAAAATATGGGGGATTCTACCCCAAAACAATGGGGATTTCTCAGAAAAAATATTGGGGTTACTGCCTAAAATAGAGGGGAGCCTACCTCAGAATAGGGGGGATCTACCCCAAAAATCCTGGGGTCACACCTCAAAAAATCCCAGAGATTCTACCCCAAAAATAACGGGGTTACCCCACAAAACGACAAAGGATCCCTCAGAGAAAATCCCGGGGATTTACCCCAAAATCCTGGTGGATATTTTGGGGTTCTCTAACTCCCAAATTCGCGGTTGCAGAGGGCACCCCGTACACAGAGTATTTTTGGGGTGAATCCAGGCCATTTTGGGGTCTCTAACTCTGGATTTTTGGGGTGAATCCAGGCCATTTTGGTGTTTTTAACTCTGAATTTTTGGGGTGAATCCAGGCCATGTTGGGGTTTTTAACTCTTAAATTTTTGAGGTGAATCCAGGCCATTTTGGGGTTTCTAACTGTGGATTTTTCAGGTTTTAGGGGGCACCCCATACACACTGGATTTTTGGGGTTTTTAACTCTAGACTTTTGGGGTGAATCCAGGACATTTTGGGGTTTTTAACTCTGGATTTCTGGGGTGAATTCAGGGTATTTTGGGGTTTTTAACTCTGGATTTTTGGGGTGAATCCAGGCCATTTTTGGGATGAATCCAGACCATTTTGGGTTATTAACTCTGGATTTTTGGGGTGAATTCAGGACATTTCTGGGGTGAATCCATGACATTTCTGGGGTGAATCCAGGCCGTTTTGGGGTCTCTAACTCTGGATTTTTGGGGTGAATTCAGGGTATTTTGGGGTTTTTAACTCTGGATTTTTGGGGTGAATCCAGGACATTTCTGGGGTGAATTGAGGCCATTTTGGGGTTTTTAACTCCCAAATTTTTGGGTTTCAGAGGGCACCCTGTCCATGCTGGATTTTTGGGGTTTTTAACTCTAGATTTCTGGGATTGAATTTAGACCATTTTGGTATTTTTAACACCCAAATTTTTGTATTTCAGAGGGCACCTCGTACGTGGGCTGGGTTTCTGGGGTGAATTCAGGATATTTTGGGATTTCTAACACACATTTTCTGTATTTCAGAGGGCACCCCATACAGGCTGGATTTTTAGGGTGGATTTTTGGGTTGAATTCAGGATATTTTGGGATTTCTAACTCTGGATTTTTGGGGTGAACTCAGGACATTTTTGGGGTGAATCCAGCCCATTTCTGGGGTGAATCCAGCCCATTTTGGGGTTTCTAACTCCCAAATTTTTGTATTCCAGAGGGCACCCCATACAGGCTGGATTTTTAGGGTGAATTTTTGGGTTGAATTCAGGATATTTTGTGGTTTTTAACACAGAATTTTTTGTTCCAGAGGGCACCCCGTACGCGGGCTGGATTCTTAGGGTGGATTTTTGGGTTGAATCCAGCCCATTTTGGTATTTTTAACACAGAATTTTTGTTTTGCAGAGGGCACCCCGTACAGGCTGGATTTTTAGGGTGGATTTTTGGGTTGAATTCAGGACATTTTGGTATTTTTAACCCATTTTTCTGTTTTCCAGAGGGCACCCCGTACGCGGGCTGGATTTCTGGGGTGAATTCAGCCCATTTTGAGATTTCTAACACACGATTTCTGTTTTCCAGAGGGCACCCCGTACATGCTGGATTTTTGGGGTAGATTTTTGGGTTGAATTCAGGATATTTTGGTATTTTTAACCCATTTTTCTGTTTTTCAGAGGGCACCCCGTACACGGGCTGGAATCTCAGGGTGAATTTTTGGGTTGAATTCAGGATATTTTGCTATTTTTAACCCATTTTCCTGTATTTCAGAGGGCACCCCGTACATGCTGGATTCCTGGGGTGGATTTTTGGGTTGAAATGAGGATATTTTGGTGTCTCTAACACCAATTTTTTCTGTATTTCAGAGGGCACCCCGTACGCGGGCTGGATTCCTGGGGTGAATTCAGGATATTTTGGTATTTATAACCCATTTTTCTATTTCATTTTGAAGTTTTTAACACAGAATATTTTTGTTTTGCAGAGGGCACCCCGTACGCGGGCGGGCTGTTCCGCATGAAGCTCGTGCTGGGCAAGGATTTCCCGGCGGCGCCGCCCAAGGGATTCTTCCTGACCAAAATCTTCCACCCCAACGTGGGGCCCGGCGGGGAGATCTGTGTGAATGTCCTGAAACGGGACTGGAGGGCTGAACTGGGGCTGAGACACGTGCTACTGGTGTGTACTGGTTTGTACTGGGGTGTACTGGGGTGTACCGGGGTGTGCTGGGGTGTACTGGGCTGTACTGGTTTGTACTGGGAGGGAGATCTGTGTGAATGTCCTGAAACGGGACTGGAGGGCTGAGCTGGGGCTGAGACACGTGCTGCTGGTGTGTACTGGTTTGTACTGGTGTGTACTGGGGTGTACTGGGTTATACTGGTCTGTACTGGGAGGGAGATCTGTGTGAACGTGCTGAAACGGGACTGGAGAGCGGAACTGGGGCTGAGACACGTGCTACTGGTGTGTACTGGTTTGTACTGGGGTGTACTGGTCTGTACTGGGGTGTACTGGGTTATACTGGGGTGTACTGGGTTATAATGGTCTGTACTGGGAGGCAGATCTCTGTGAACGTGCTCAAGAGGGACTGGAGGGCTGAGCTGGGGCTGAGACACGTGTTACTGGTGTGTACTGGTTTGTACTGGGGTGTACTGGTTTGTACTGGTGTGTACTGGGCTGTGCTGGGTTATACTGGTCTGTACTGGGAGGGAGATCTGTGTGAACGTGCTGAAACGGGACTGGAGGGCTGAGCTGGGGCTGAGACACGTGCTACTGGTGTGTACTGGTTTGTACTGGGAGGGAATGGGCTGTACTGGGTTATACTGGTCTGTACTGGGAGGGAGATCTGTGTGAATGTGCTGAAACGGGACTGGAGAGCTGAACTGGGGCTGAGACACGTGCTACTGGTGTGTACTGGTTTGTACTGGTGTGTACTGGTGTGTACTGGGGTGTGCTGGGGTGTACTGGTTTGTACTGGGGTGTACTGGGTTATACTGGTCTGTACTGGGAGGGAGATCTGTGTGAACGTGCTGAAACGGGACTGGAGGGCTGAGCTGGGGCTGAGACACGTGCTACTGGTGTGTACTGGGTTATACTGGGAGGGAATGGGGTGTACTGGTCTGTACTGGGTTATACTGGTCTGTACTGGGAGGGAGATCTGTGTGAATGTGCTGAAACGGGACTGGAGAGCTGAGCTGGGGCTGAGACACGTGCTACTGGTGTGTACTGGTTTGTACTGGGGTGTACTGGGGTGTACTGGGCTGTACTGGGGTGTGCTGGGGTGTACTGGTTTGTACTGGGGTGTACTGGTTGGGACTGCATTATATTGGTTTGTACTGGTCTGTATTGGTCTGTACTGTTTGGGACTGGGTTATACTGGTCTGTACTGGTTGGGAGTGGTTGGGACTGGTCCGTACTGGTCTGTACTGGTTTGTACTGGTTGGGACTGGGTTATACTGGTCTGTATTTGTCTTTACTGGTCTGTACTGGTCAGAACTGGGTTCCATCAATTCCAGGCCGGTTTCAGGTGAATTTTGGAACCATTTTGGGTCAATTTTGGGGAAATTTTAGTGAAATTTTGGGTTGATTTTGGGGCACTTTGGGTCAATTTTTGGATCAATTTTGGGTGATTTTTGGGGTGATTTTGGGGATTTTTTTGAGGTGATTTTTTGGGATTTTTGGGCTGATTTTGAGGATTTTTTTGGGTGATTTTTGGGGTGATTTTGTGGATTTTTTTGGAGTGATTTTTGAGGTGATTTTGGGATGATTTTTTGAGGTGATTTTTCTGATTTTTTGGGCTGATTTTGGGGTGATTTTGTGACCCCTCCCTGGATTTTTGGGCTGATTTTTGGGATTCTTTTTGGATGATTTTTGAGGTCATTTTGATGTGATTTTTTGGGATGATTTTTGTGGATTTTTTTTTTGGGTGATTTGGGGATTATTTTTTGGGTTGATTTTGGGATGATTTTTTGGGATGATTTTAGGATGATTTTTTGGGATGATTTTGGGATGATTTTTGGGGTGATTTTGTGACCCCTCCCCAGATTTTTGAGGTGATTTTTGGGGTGATTTTGTGGATTTTTTAAGCTGATTTTTCGGGATTTTTTAGGTTGATTTTTGTGGATTTTTTGATGTGATTTTGGGTTGATTTTGAGGTGATTTTTGTGATTTTTTTGGGATGATTTTTGGGATAATTTTGTGGATTTTTTGGGGTGATTTAAGTATTTTATTTCTCCCAGACCATCAAGTGCCTGCTGATCCAGCCCAACCCCGGGATGATTTTGTGATGATTTTTTGGGATAATTTAGGATTAATTAGATATTTTTTGGGTTTATTTTGGCTGATTTTGTTAATTTTTTATTTCCCCCAGACCATCAAGTGCCTGCTGATCCAGCCCAACCCCGAGTCGGCCCTGAACGATTTTTTAGATATTTTTTGATATAAATTTGGGTTTATTTAGAATTAATTTAGATATATTTTTATTTTTTCAGACCATCAAGTGCCTGCTGATCCAGCCCAACCCTGAGATGATTTTTAGGTTAATTTTAGGATAATTTAGGATTAATTAGATATTTTTTGGGATGTTTTTTCAGACCATCAAGTGCCTGCTGATCCAGCCCAACCCCGAGATGATTTTGTGATGATTTTTTGGGTTAATTTAGAATTAATTTAGATATATTTTTATTTCCCCCAGACCATCAAGTGCCTGCTGATCCAGCCCAACCCCGGGATGATTTTGTGATGATTTTTAGGGTTTATTTAGAATTAATTTAGATATTTTTTTATCTTTCTCAGACCATCAAGTGCCTGCTGATCCAGCCCAACCCCGAGTCAGCCCTGAACGATTTTTTAGATATTTTTTGGGATAATTTAGGATTAATTAGATATTTTTTGGGATAATTTAGGATTAATTAGATATTTTTTGGGATAATTTAGGATTAATTAGATATTTTTTGGGATAATTTAGGATTAATTTAGATATTTTTTGGGTTTATTTAGAATTAATTTAGATATATTTTTATTTCTCAGACCATCAAGTGCCTGCTGATCCAGCCCAACCCCGGGATGATTTTTAGGTTAATTTTAGGATGATTTTGGATTAATTAGATATTTTTTGGGATGTTTTTTCAGACCATCAAGTGCCTGCTGATCCAGCCCAACCCCGGGATGATTTTGTGATGATTTTTAGGGTTTATTTTGGGTTAATTTAGGATGTTTTTTGTCTCTCTCAGACCATCAAGTGCCTGCTGATCCAGCCCAACCCCGAGTCCGCCCTGAACGATTTTTTAGATATTTTTTGATATAAATTTGGGTTTATTTAGAATTAATTTAGATTTATTTTTCTCCCCCCCAGACCATCAAGTGCCTGCTGATCCAGCCCAACCCCGGGATGATTTTGTGGATTTTTTGATGTGATTTTGGGTTTATTTAGAATTAATTTAGATTTATTTTTGTTTTTTCAGACCATCAAGTGCCTGCTGATCCAGCCCAACCCCGAGATGATTTTGTGATGATTTTTTGGGATAATTTAGGATTAATTAGATATTTTTTGGGATAATTTAGGATTAATTAGATATTTTTTGGGATGTTTTCTCAGACCATCAAGTGCCTGCTGATCCAGCCCAACCCCGAGTCGGCCCTGAACGATTTTTTAGATATTTTTTTATGTAAATTTGGGATAATTTAGAATTAATTTAGATATTTTTTGGGATAATTTAGAATTAATTTAGATTTATTTTTCTCCCCCCCAGACCATCAAGTGCCTGCTGATCCAGCCCAACCCCGAGTCAGCCCTGAACGATTTTTTAGATATTTTTTGGGTTTATTTAGAATTAATTTAGATATATTTTTATTTCTCTCAGACCATCAAGTGCCTGCTGATCCAGCCCAACCCCGAGATGATTTTTAGGTTAATTTTGGGTTAATTTTAGGTTAATTTGGTTATTTTTATTTATTTCTCAGACCATCAAGTGCCTGCTGATCCAGCCCAACCCCGAGATGATTTTGTGGTGATTTTTTGGGTTAATTTTGGCTGATTTTGGGTATATTTTTATTTTCCCCAGACCATCAAGTGCCTGCTGATCCAGCCCAACCCCGAGTCGGCCCTGAACGAAGAGGCCGCCCGGCTGCTCCTCGAGGACTTCGAGCGCTTCGCCGCCCGCGCTCGGCTCCTCACCGACATCCACGCCCGGGGGCCCCCCCGGGGAGACCCCTCCCCAAAATCCGAGCCCCCCCCCGGCCCCTCGGGGCTGCCCCCGGCCCCCCCCGACGGCCCCGTCCCCAAGAAGCACGCGGGGGACAGGAAAGCGCCCCCCAAGAAAAAGGGGGACAAGAAACGGGCGCTGAGGAGGCTCTGAGACCCCAGACCCAATTGGGGACGGGGGGTGGGGGGGGGCCTGGGATCGTTCTGGGGGTCCTGAGCTCATTTTGGGGGGACCCAGACTCATTTTGGGGGGTTCCAGGATCCTTCTGGGGGGTCCTGGATTAATTTTGGGGTCCCCTGGGGGGTCCTGGCCTCATTTTGAGGGCCCTTTGGGGGGTCTCAGACTCATTTTGGGGGGCCTTGGGATCCTTCTACGGGGTCCTGGGATACTTCTGGGGGGTCTTGAGCCCATTTTGGGGGCCTTTTGGGGGGTCCTGGGGTCCCTTTGGGGGTCCTGGGCTGCTCCTGGGGGGTCCTGGATTCAATTTGGGGGTCTTGAGATCCTCCTGGGGACCCTTTGGGGGGTCCTGGGCTCATTTTGGGGACCCTTTGGGGGGTCCTGGGGGTCTTTTGGGGGGTCCTGGGCTGCTCCTGGGGGGTCCTGGATTCATTTGGGGACCCTTTGGGGGGTCCTGAGCCCATTTTGGGGGGTCTCAGACTCATTTTGGGGAGTCCCAGGATCCTTCTGGGTGGTCCTGGGCTCATTCTGGGGGTCCTGGGCTCATTTTGGGGTCCCCTGGGGGGTCTCAGACTCATTCTGGGGGGTCCTGGATTCCTTTTGGGGTCCCCTGGGGGGGTCTTGGGATCCTTTTGGGGGGTCTTGGATTCATTTTGGGGTCCCCAGACTCATTCTGGGGGGTCTTGGGGTCCCTTTATGGGGTCTTGGGATCCTTTTGGGGGGTCCTGAGCCCATTTTGGGGGTCCTGGGGTCCCTTTCGAGGGTCCTGGATTCATTTTGGGGACCCTTGAGGGGTCCTGGGGGGTCCTGGGGGGTCCTGGATTCATTTTGGGGTTCCCTGGGGGGTCTCAGACTCATTTTGGGGGGTCCTGGATTCCTTTTGAGGGCCCTTTGGGGGGTCTTGGGATCCTTTTGGGGGGTCTTGGATTCATTTTGGGGTCCCCAGACTCATTCTGGGGGGTCTTGGGGTCCATTTATGGGGTCTTGGGATCCTTTTGGGGGGGTCCTGAGCCCATTTTGGGGGTCCTGGGGTCCCTTTCGAGGGTCCTGGATTCATTTTGGGGACCCTCTGGGGGGTCTTGGGATCCTTTGGGGGGTCCTGAGCCCATTTTGGGGGGTCCTGCGCTTGTTTTGGGGGGTCCTGAGATCCTTTTGGGGGTCCTGGGCTGCTCCTGGGGGGTCCTGGATTCATTTTGGGGGTCTTGAGATCCTTCTGGGGGCCCTTTAAGGGGTCCTGGGGTCCTTTTGGGGACCCTTTGGGGGGTCCTGGGGGTCTTTTGGGGGGTCCTGGGGGCCCTTGAGGGGTCCTGGATTCATTTTGGGGTTCCCTGGGGGGTCCTGGGGGCCCTTTGGGGGTCTTGGGATCCTTTTGGGGGGTCCTGGATTCATTTTGGGGGGGCTCAGACTCATTTTCGGGGGTCTTGAGCTCCTTCTGTGGGACCCAGACTCATTTTGGGGACCCTTTGGGGGGTCTTGAGCCCGTTTTGGGGTCCTTCTGGGGGGTCCTGGGCTCTTTTTGGGGGTCCTGGGGTCCCTTTTGGGGGTCCCAGACTTAATTTGGGGGGTCTCAGACTCATTTTGGGGGGGTCCTGGGTTCCTTTTGGGGGTCCTGGGAACCTCTGGGGGGTCTTGAGATGCTTCTGGAGTCCTTTTGGGGGGTCCTGGGCTCGTTTTGGGGGTTCTTGGGATCCTTCTTGGGGGTCTTGGGCCCATTTTGGGGGTCTTGGGCTCCTTTTGGGGGGTCCTGGGGGCCCTTGAGGGGTCCTGGGCTCATTTTGGGGGTCCTGGGGTCCCTTTGAGGGGTCTTGGGATCTTTTGGGGGGGTCCTGGATTCATTTTTGGGGGTCCTGGAGTCCCTTCTGGAGGGTCCTGGGCTGCTCCTGGGGGGTCCTGGATTCATTTTGGGGGCCCTTTGGGGGGGTCCTGGGCTCATTCTGGGGGACCCAGACTCATTTTGGGGGGTCCTGGGGTCCTTTTGGGGGGTCCTGGACTTATTTTAGGGGCTCCTGGGGTCCCTCTGGGGGTCTTGAGCTCCTTTTGGGGGGGTCTCAGGCTCCTTTTGGGGGGTCCTGGGGTCCCTTTAGGGGGTCCTGGGGCCCTTCTGGGGGTCCTGGGCCCATTTTCGGGGGTCTCAGACTCATTTTGGGGGTCCTGGATTCATTTTGAGGGCCCTTTGGGGGTCCTGGGGTCCCTTTTGGGGGTCCCAGACTTAATTTGGGGAGGGGGCTGAAACCCCTGAGGGATTTTGGGGGGTCCCAGGATCCTTTGGGGGGTCCCAGACCCATTTTGGGGGATCTCAAAACCCCCAGACCCAATTTAGGGATCCCAAACCTCCCCCAGGTTCAATTCTGGGCTTTGGAAACCCCCAGACTCAATTTGGCAGAGCCCCGGATTGATTTTGGGGAGGGGTCTCAGAATCATTTTGGGCAATCCCAAAGCCCCCAGACCCATTTTGAGAAATTCCAAAGCCCCCAGACCCATTTTGGAGAATCCCTGAAGCCCCCAGACCCATTTTGGGGGGTCCCAAATTACTCTGGCCCCTCCCCCAGACCCATTTTGGAGAATCCCCGAAGCCCCCAGACCCATTTTGGGGAATTCTGAAGCCCCCAGACCCATTTTGGGGGGTCCCAAAAACCCCCAGACCCATTTTGGAGGTCCCCAAAGCCCCCAGACCCATTTTGGGGGGTCCCCAAAGCCCCCAGACCCATTTTGGAGGGTCCCTGAAGCCCCCAGACCCATTTTGGGGGGATCCCAAAGCCCCCTGACCCCTCCCCCAGACCCATTTTGGGGGGGTCCCAAACCCATTTTGGGGGTCCCCGAAGCCCCCAGACCCATTTTGGAGGTCCCCAAAGCCCCCAGACCCATTTTGGGGGGTCCCCCAAGCCCCCAGACCCATTTTGGGGGGTCCCGAAGCCCCCAGACCCATTTTGGGGGGGGGGGTCCCTTTTGGTGCCGCTGGATTGTGGGGGGGTGGGGGAGGGGCCGTGGGTGGGGGAGGGGCTGTGGGGGCGGGGGGGGAGGGGCAGCGCCGCCCCTCCCCCTCCCCTTTTAAGTTATGCGGGAAAAGCCCCAAAAAGTCCCCAAATGTCCCCAAATCAATAAAGGGCCCGTTTTGTACCCGAGGGTGTGAGAGGGGGGACACCTGGGGGGACCTGAACACACCTGGGGAGATACAGAACACACCTGGGGACAGGTGGGGACAGGTGAGACACACCTAGAGACACCTGAACTCACCTGGGGACAGGTGAGGGGATACAGAACACACCTGGGGGGACACACCTGGGGACAGGTGAGACACACCTGGGGGGACACCTGAGCTCACCTGGGCAGGTACACAGCTCACCTGGGGACACCTGGGGACAGGTGAGACACACCTGGGGGGACCTGAACACACCTGGGGACACCTGGGGGGGGTACACAGCTCACCTGGTGACACCTGGGCTCACCTGGGGACAGGTGAGACACACCTGGACACACCTGGGGGGATACCTGGGGACAGGTGGGGGTACCTGGGGACAGGTGAGGGGATACAGAACACACCTGGGGGGACACCTGGGGACAGGTGGGGACACACCTGGGGACACCTGAACACACCTGGGGACACCTGGGACAGGTCAGGGACACTTGAACTCACCTGGGGGGACAGGTGAGACACACCTGGGGACACCTGAACACACCTGGGGGGACAGGTGGGGACACCTGGGGGGACACCTGGGGACAGGTGAGACACACCTGGGGATAGGTGAGGGGACACCTGGGGGGACACACAGCTCACCTGGGGGGACACCTGGGGGAGTGCAGAGCTCACCTGAACTTACCTGGGGACAGGTGAGGGGACACCTGGGGATACCTGGGGAGGGTCAGAACTCACCTGGGGACACCTGAGTTCACCTGGGGGGACAGGTGGGGACACACCTGGGGGGACCTGAACTCACCTGGGGGGACCTGAACACACCTGGGGGGCACAGAGCTCACCTGGGGACACCTGGGGGGACACCTGGGGACAGGTGGGGACACCTGGACACACCTGGGGACACCTGAGCTCACCTGGGGACACGTGGGGACACACCTGAGTGGACACCTGGGGGGACAGGTGGGGACACCTGGGGACAGGTGAGGGGATACAGAACACACCTGGGGGGACACCTGAACACACCTGGGGACAGGTGGGGGCACCTGGGCAGGTACACAGCTCACCTGGGGGGATACAGAACACACCGGGGGACACCTGGGGGGATAGGTGGGGACACACCTGGGGATACCTGGACACACCTGGGAACATACCTGGGGACACCTGGGGGGATTCAGAGCACACCTGGGGACAGGTGGGGACACACCTGGGGGGGTGCACAGCTCATCTGTACACAGCTGGGGACACCTGAGCTCACCTGGGGACAGGTGGGGGGACATCTGGGGATACCTGGGGAGGGGCAGAACACACCTGGGGACACCTGAACTTACCTGGGAACACCTGGGGAGGGGCAGAGCTCACCTGGGCGGACACCTGGGGACAGGTGGGGACACACCTGGGGGGGTACACAGCTCACCTGGGGACAGGTGGGGACACCTGAGCTCACCTGGGGACACCTGGGGGTGGACTGGACACACCTGAGCTCATCTGGGCGGGTACACAGCTCACCTGAGACACACTTGGAGACACCTGGGGAGATACAGAGCTCACCTGGACACACCTGACCTCACCTGTGAACGTCTGGGCACACCTGGGGTTGGACTGGGGACACCTGGGAGTGTCCAGGGAACACCTGGGTGGGTACGGAGCTCACCTGGGAACAGCTGGGGAGGGTCACAGAGCTCACCTGGGAATGTCCTGGGCTCACCTGCAAACACCTGAGGCTGTCCCAGACACACCTGAGCTCACCTGGGGGGGCTATGAACACACCTGGGAGGGCACAGAGCTCACCTGGACACACCTGAGGGGGTCCCAGACACACCTGAGCTCACCTGGGCACACCTGAGCTCCCCTGGGGGGGTGTGAACACACCTGGGGGGGCACAGAGCTCACCTGGGGGTGTCCTGGGGACACCTGGGGGGGGATACAGAGCTCACCTGGACACACCTGGGGAGGTGTGAACACACCTGGGGGTGTCCAGAGCTCACCTGGGCACACCTGAGCTCACCCCAGAACTCACCTGGACACACCTGAGCTCACCTGGCACAGACCAGAGCTCTCCTAGTGTCACCTGAACTCACCTGGAAACACCTGGGGGTGTGTGAACACACCTGGGTGGCACAGATCTCACCTGGGGATGTCCTGGGGATGTCCTGGACACACCTGAGCTCATTGAGGAACACCTGGGGGGGGATACAGAGCTCACCTGGGCACACCTGAGCTCACCTGGGGGGGGTGTGAACACACCTGGGGGAGTGCAGAACTGACCTGGACACACCTGAGCTCACCTGGCACAGACCAGAGCTCACCTGGGCACACCCAGGCCTTACCTGAGCTCACCTGGAGACACCTAAACACACCTGGGAACACCTGGGGGTGTCCTGGACGCACCTGAGCTCACCCCAGAACTCACCTGGACACACCTGAGCTCACCTGGGAGTGTCCAGAGATCATCTGGGCACACCTGAGCTCACCTGGGGGGGCCCAGATCTCACCTGTCCCCCCCTGTCCCCCCCCGTCCCGGCCCTCCCGGGGTCTCCCCTCCCCCCACCCACCCCTCCCCCCTCCTTACACAAGTTCCCCTCCCCCCCCCTCCCGTGATTAATTAACCCCGACGTTAATGAGGCTTTAATGATCCGCCCCTCCCCCACCGCCATCTGCCGCCCCCGGGGGGGGGAGGGGCGCACGTGCGGGGGGGGAGGGGCGGGAGGGGAGAATCGGGGGGGGAGGGGATTGGGGGGGAAATTTGGGGGAAATTTCGGGAAATTTGGGGTTTTTGGGGATTAATTTTGGGGGTTTTTGGGAGGGGATTTTGGGGTTAATTTGGGGGGGAAAATTTTGGGGTTTTTTGGGGTAATTTGGGGATTTTTGGGGAGGATATTTTGGTTTTTTTGAGGGGATTTTGGGGGTTTTTTTGAGGGGATTTTGGGTTTTTTTGAGGTGGATTTTGGGGTTTTTTTGGGGTTACTTTGCAGAATTTTGGGAAATTTCTGGGGAGGAATTTTTGGGTTATTTTGGGGAAATTTTGGAGGGTTTTTTTTTAGGAGATTTTGGGGGTTTTTGAGGGAATTTTGGGGTTTTTTGGGGGGGATTTTGGGGTTTTTTAGAGGGGATTTTTTGGTTTTTTTGGGTGGGATTTTGGGGTTTTTTTGGGTTACTTTGAGGTGTTTTGGGGCATTTCTGGGGAGGAATTTTTGGGTTATTTTGGGGAATTTTTGGGGTTATTTTTGGGGATTTTTTAGGGGGTTATTAGGAGTTATTTTGAGGGTTATTTTGGGGTTATTTGTGGCTGTTTTGGGGAATTTTTGGGGTTATTTTGGGGCTGTTTTTGGGGCAGTTTTTGGGGTGATTTTGGGGTATTTGGGGGTTTTCCTTAGGGAGTTATTTTGTGGTTATTCTGGGTTTTTTTAGCGGATAATTGGGGTTATTTTTGGGTTGTTTAGGGGTTGTTTTTGGAGTTTTTTGGGGGGTATTTTTGGGGTTATTTTGAGGGTTTTTTGGGGTTGTTTTGGGGAGGTATTTTAGAGGAATTTTGGGGAAATTTTTGGTATTTTTGGGGCTGGTTTAGGGGGGTTTTATGGGGTTATTTGAGGGTTACTTTTTTATTATTTTGGGTTATTTTTGGGGTTATTTTGGCCGTTTTTGGGGCAGTATTTTTGGGTTATTTTGGTTATTTTTGGTTTATTTTTGGGGTTATTTTGGGGCTGTTTTGGGGAATTTTTGGGGTTATTTTGGGGCTGTTTTTGGGGGGTTTTATGGGGTCATCTTGGGAATTTTGAGGATGTATTTTTGGGTTATTTTGAATTATTTTGGGGTTATTTTGAATTATTTTTGGGTTATTTTCAGGGTTATTCGGGGCTGTTTTGCAGAGATCCCCGGGGAAGGGTGGGGGATGGGGGCTGGGCGCTGCCCCTCCCCCCCTCCCCACGTGCCCCCGCTAAGCCGGGATCACCTTCATCCCCTCCCCCCCCCTCCCCTCCCCCTCCCCCCCAAATCCCCCCCAAATCCGCCCCCCCCGAGCCCACCTGATAAAGGCGGGAGCGGCGCCGGCCCCGGGAGAGGAGCCTTCGTCACCCCCTGATCATCATCCTCATCCTCATCCTCATCCTCATCCTCATTTCATAGCTTCATTTTTATCTTCATTTTTATCTTTATTTTTATCATCTTCATCTTCATCTCCATCTTCATCTTCATCACCCAACCCCGGCGCGACCCCGGAACCTTCCCGTGAGTTCTGGACCCCCCCGACCCCAAATTTGGGATTTTTTTGGGATTTTGGATTTTTGATTTTTCCCCAGCCCGAATTTTCGGGATTTTTGGATTTGCCTCAGTCCCAATTTTCGGGATTTTGGATTTTTCCCCAGCCCGGATTTCGGATTTTTGGGATTTTCCTCAGCCCCAATTTCAGGATTTTGGATTTTTCCCCAGCCCCAATTTTGGGGAAATTGGGATTTTCCTCGGCCCCAGTTTTGGATTTTGAGGGATTTGGGATTTTCCCCAGCCCGGATTTTGGGATTTTTGGATTTTCCCCAACCCCAATTCTGGGATTTTGGATTTTTCCCCAGCCTGGATTTTGGGGTTTTGGATTTTCCCCAGATCCAATTTCGGGATTTTCGAATTTTCCCCAGCCCCAGTTTTGGAATTTTGGGGATTTTGGATTTTTCCCCAGCCCCAGTTTCGGGATTTTGGATTTTTCCCCAGCCCGGATTTTGGGGTTTTGGATTTTTCCCAGGACCAATTCTAGGATTTGGGATTTTCCCCAACCCCAATTCCGGGATTTTTGGATTTTCCCCAGCCCAAATTTTGGAGATTTTGGGGAATTTGGATTTTCCCCAGATCCAATTTCAGGATTTTGGGATTTACTCCAACCCCAGTTGGGGGATTTTGGGATTTTCCCCGGCCCCAGTTTTGGATTTTTTTGGATTTTGGATTTTCCTCAAACCCGAATTTCAGGATTTTGGGATTTTCTCCAGCCCCAAATTTGAGATTTTTGGGGATTTTGGATTTTTCCCCAGATCCAATTTCAGGATTTCGGATTTTCCCCGGTCTGGATTTCGGGGTTTTGGGATTTTCCCCAACCCCAATTTCGGGATTTTGGGATTTTCCCTGGCCCAAATTTTGGCATTTTGGGGGATTTTGGATTTTCCTCAGATCCAGTTTCGGGATTTTGGATTTTCCCCAGCCCCAGTTTCGGGATCCTCAGCCCCACTTTGGGGTCAGGAATTTCCTCCAGCCTCGGTTTCAGGGTTCCAGCACCTTCCCACCTTCCTCATCCTCATTTCTGGGGCCTTCAGCCTCGGGATCTTCCTCACTTTGGGCTCCAGGACCTCCCCCCTCGGTTCTGGGGGGCTCAGGATCTTCCTCCCCGCTTTGGGGGCTCCAGGACCTTCCTCATCCTCGTTCATTTGGGTTTGGGACCTTCAGCCTCGGGTTTGGGATTTTCCTCCTCCTCCTCCTTTGGGGCTCCAGGATCTTCCTCGTCCTCGATTGGAGTTCCAGGCTCTTCCTCCTCCTCCTCCTCCTCCTGCTGGGATCCAGAATCCTTCCTCTTCCTCCTCCTCCTCCTGGGATCCAGAACCTTCTTCTTCCCCCTCATTTTGGGATCCAAATCCTTCCTCCACACCCCCCTCACCCCTTTGTCTCCTTCGTCCCAGGCTCTTCCTCCTCCTCCTCCTCCTCCTCCTCCTGACATCCCAAACTTTCCTTTTCCCTCATTTTGGGATCCAGAACATTCCAATTCTGGGATCCAGAACCTTCTTTCTCCCCATTTCACAATCTAATCCCCCTTGCTCATCCCATTTTTCTCTTTTCCAGGTTCTTCCTCCTCCTCCTCCTCCTCCTCCTCCTTCTCCTCTTCCTCTTCCTCCTCCTCCACCATCCCAATCCTTCATTTTTCTCTGTTTTGGGATCCAAAACTTTCCATTTCCTCCCCATTTCAGAATCCAATCCCCATTTTTCTCTTTTCCAGACTCTTCCTCCTCCTCCTGCCATCCCAAACCTTCATTTTCCTCAATTTTGGGATTTAAAACTTTCCTTTTCCTCTACATTTTGGGATCCAAACCCACCCCCTTTTTCTCTTTTCCAGACTCTTGCTCCTCCTCCTCCTCCTCCTCTTCCTCCTTCCTCCTTCTCCACCCATTCCAAACTTTCCTCTTCCTCTTCATTTTGAGATCCACTCCTGGGATCCAGAACCTTCTTCCTCCACATTTTGGGATCCAGAACCTTCCAATCCTGGGATCCAGAACCTTCTTCTTCCTCCACATTTCAGGATCCAAAACTTCCGTTTTCCTCCACATTATGGGATCTGATCTCACCCCTTTTTTCTCTTCCAGGTTCTTCCTCCTCCTCCTCTTCTTCCTCCTCTTCCTCTTCCTCTTCCTCCACCATCCCAAACCTTCATTTTTCTCCATTCTGGGATCCAAAACTTTCTTTTTCCTCCCCATTTCACAATCCAAACCCACCCCATTTTTTTTCTTCCAGGCTCTTCCTCCTCTTCCTCCTCCTCCTCCTCCTCCTCCTCCTCCTCGTCCTGCATTCCAAACCTTCCTCTTCCTCCACATTTTGGGATCCAGAACCTTCAAATTCTGGGATCCAGAACCTTCTGATCCTGAGATCCAGAACCTTCTTCCTCCACATTTCAGGATTCAAAACTTTCCTTTTCCTCCTCATTTTTGGATCCAGACCCGTCCCTCACCCCATTTCTCTCTTCCAGGCTCTTCCTCCTCCTCCTCCTCCTCTTCGTCCTGCATTCCAAACCTTCCTTTTCCTCCTCATTTTGGGATCCAGAACCTTCTTTGTCCTCCCCATTTTGGGATCCTAAACTTTCCTTTTCCTCCCCATTTTTGGCATCCAAACCTGTCCCTCACCCCATTTTTTTCTCTTCCAGGCTCTTCCTCTTCCTCCTCCTCCTCCTCCTCCTCCTCCTCCATCCCAAACCTTCATTTTCCTTAATTCTGGGTTCCAGAACCTTCTTCTTCCTCCACATTTTGGGATCCAGAACCTTCTTCCTTCACATTTTGGGGTCCAAATCTCCCCTACTCACCCTTTTTTCTCTTTTCCAGGTTCTTCCTCTTCCTCCTCCTCCACCATCCTAAATCTTCATTTTTCTCCATTTCAGGATCCAAAACTTTCCATTTCCTCCCCATTTTGGCATCCAAACCCACCCCATTTTTCTCTTTTCCAGGTCCCCGCGGGGTCCCCCTGACCCCACCATGGGCAACGCCAAGAGCGGGGCGCTGTCCCGCGAGGTGCTGGAGGACCTGAAGACGAGCACGCGCTACACGGAGGAGGAGCCTTCTTATTCCTCCTCATTTTGGGATCCAGAACCTTCCAATTCTGGGATCCAGAACCTTCCAGTTCTAGGATCCAGAACC
Source organism: Catharus ustulatus (assembly GCF_009819885.2). NCBI lineage: Eukaryota > Metazoa > Chordata > Aves > Passeriformes > Turdidae > Catharus > Catharus ustulatus. Next base: position 1,444,085 of record NC_046255.1, read on the forward strand.
TTCCAATCCTGGGATCCAGAACCTTCCAATCCTGGGATCCAGAACCTTCCAATTCTGGGATCCAGAACCTTCCTTTTCCTCCACATTTCACAATCCAATCCCCTTTCTCACCCCATTTTTCTCTTCCAGGCTCTTCCTCATCCTCCTCCTCCTCCTCCTCCCATCTCAAACCTTCCTTTTCCTCCTCATTTCGAGATCCAGAACCTTCTGATCCTGGGATCCAGAACTTTCTTCCTCCACATTTTGGGATTCAAAACTTTCATTTTCCTCCCCATTTTGGGATCCAGAACCTTCTTCTTCCTCCACATTTTGGGATCCAAACCCCTTCCTCACCCCATTTTTTTTCTCTTCCAGGCTCTTCCTCTTCCTATTCCTCTTCCTCCTCCTCCTCCTCCTGGGATCCAGAACCTTCTTTTTCCTCCACATTACGGGATCTGACCTCACCCCTTTTTTCTCTTTTCCAGGTTCTTCCTCCTCCTCCTCCACCCATTCCAAACTTTCCTCTTCTTCCTCATTTTAGGATCCAGAATCTTCTTATTCCTCTACATTTTGGGATCCAAAACTTTCCAATTCTGGGACCCAGACCATTTTTCTTCCTCCACATTTCAGGATCCAAAACTTTCTTTTCCCTCCCCATTTCAACATCCAAACCCCCTTCCTCACCCCTTTTTTCTCTTCCAGGTCCCCGTGGGGTCCCCTTGACCCCAAAATGGGCAACGCCAAGAGCGGGGCGCTGTCCCGCGAGGTCCTGGAGGACCTGAAGACGAGCACGCGCTACACGGAGGAGGAGCCCTCTTATTCCTCCTCATTTTGGGATCCAGAACCTTCCAATTCTGGGATCCAGAACCTTCTTCCTCCACATTTTGGGATCCAAACCCCCTCCTCACCCCATTTTTTTCTCTTCTAGGCTCTTCCTCCTCCTCCTCCTCCTCCTCCTCCTCCTCCTCGTCCTGGCATCCCAGACCTTCCTCTTCCTCCACATTTTGAGATCCAGAACCTTCAAATTCTGGGATCCAGAACCTTCTGATCCTGAGATCCAGAACCTTCTTCCTCCACATTTTGGGATCCAAAACTTTCCTTTTCCTCCCCATTTTTGGCATCCAAACCTGTCCCTCACCCCATTTTTCTCTTCCAGGCTCTTCCTCCTCCTCTTCCTCCTCCTCTTCCTCCTCTTCCTCCTCTTCCTCTTCGTCCTGCATTCCAAACCTTCCTCTTCCTCATCCTGGGATCCAGAACCTTCTTCTTCCTCCACATTTTGGGATCCAAAACCTTCTTTTTCCTCCACATTTTGGGATTTGAAATGTTCCTTTTCCTCCTTATTTTGGGATCCAAAACTTTGCTTTTCCTCCCCATTTTGGCATCCAAACCCACCCCATTTTTCTCTTTTCCAGGTCCCCGCGGGGTCCCCCCTGACCCCAAAATGGGCAACGCCAAGAGCGGGGCGCTGTCCCGCGAGGTGCTGGAGGACCTGAAGACGAGCACGCGCTACACGGAGGAGGAGCCCTCTTATTCCTCCTCATTCTGAGATCCAGAACCTTCCAATTCCGGGATCCAGAACCTTCCAATCCTGGGATCCAGAACCTTCCTTTTCCTCCACATTTCACAATCCAATCCCCTTTCTCACCCCATTTTTCTCTTCCAGGCTCTTCCTCATCCTCTTCCTCCTCCTCCTCCCATCTCAAACTTTCCTTTTCCTCCTCATTTCGAGATCCAGAACCTTCTGATCCTGGGATCCAGAATCTTCTTCCTCCCCATTTCGACATCCAAACCCCTTCCTCACCCCATTTTTTTCTCTTCCAGGCTCTTCCTCCTCCTCTTCCTCTTTGTCCTGCATTCCAAACCTTCCTCTTCCTCATCATTTTGAGATCCAAAACTTTCCTTTTCCTCCTCATTTTTGGATCCAGAACCTTCCTTTTCCTTCACATTTTGGGATCCAAAACTTTCCTTTTCCTCCACATTTTGGGATCCAGAACCTTCTTCTTCCTCCACATTTCGGGATTCAAAACTTTCCTTTTCCTCCTCATTTTTGGGATCCAGAATCTTCTTATTCCTCCCCATTTCACAATCCAAACCTCACCCCTTTTCGCTCTTCCAGGCTCTTCCTCCTCCTTCACCTCCTCCTCCTCCCATCCAAAACTTTCTTTTTCCTCCATTTTGGGATACAGAACATTCCAATTCTGGGATCCAGAACCTTCTTCCTCCACATTTTGAGATTCAAAATTTTCCCTGTTTTGGGATCCAGAACCTTCTTCCTCCACATTACGGGATCTGACCTCACTGCATTTTTCTCTTCCAGGCTCTTCCTCCTCCTCCTTCTCCTCCTCCTCTTCTTCCTCCTCTTCCTCTTCCTCTTCCTCTTCCTCTTCCTCTTCCTCTTCCTCTTCCTCTTCCTCTTCCTCTTCCTCTTCCTCCTCCTCCCATCCCAGACCTTCCTCTTCCTCCTCATTTTGAGATCCAGAACCTTCTTCCTCCTCCCCATTTTGGGATCCAAAACTTTGCTTTTCCTCCCCATTTTGCCATTCAAACCCACCCCATTTTTTTCTCTTCCAGGCTCTTCCTCCTCCTCCTCCTCCTCCTGGGATCCAGAACCTTCATCTTCCTCCACATTTTGGGATCCAGAACCTTCCAATTCTGGGATCCAGAACTTTTCCTTTCCCTCCCCATTTTGGGATCCAAAACCTTTTTCCTCCACATTACGGGGTCTGACCTCACCCCTTTTTTCTCTTCCAGGTTTTTCTTCCTCCTCCTCCTCCTCCTCCCCGCTCCCCGCGGGGATCTCCCACCCCCAAAATGGGCAACGCCAAGAGCGGGGCCCTTTCCCGCGAGGTGCTGGAGGACCTGAAGACGAGCACGCGCTACACGGAGGAGGAGCCTTCTTATTCCTCCTCATTTTGAGATCCAGAACCTTCCAATTCTGGGATCCAGAACCCTCTTCCTCCACATTTTTGGATCCAGAACTTTCCTTTTCCTCCACATTTTTGGATCCAGACCCGTCCCTCACCCCATTTTTCTCTTTTCCAGGCTCTTCCTCCTCCTCCTCCTGGATCCAAAACCTTCTTCCTCCACCACATTTTGAGATCCAGAACCTTCAAATTCTGGGATCCAGAACCTTCTTCCTCCCCATTTCACAATCCAATCCCCCTTGCTCATCCCATTTTTCTCTTTTCCAGGTTCCTCCTCCTCCTCCTCCTCCTCCTCCTCCTCCTCCTCCTGGGATCCAGAACCTTCTTCCTCCACATTTCAGGATCCCAAAGTTTCCTTTTCCTCCACATTTTGGGATCCAGAACCTTCCAATTCTGGGTTCCAAAACCTTCTTCCTCCACATTTTGGGATTTGAAACTTTCCTTTTCCCCCATTTTTGGGACCCAAAACTTCCGTTTTCCTCCACATTACGGGGTCTGACCTCACCCCATTTTTCTCTTTTCCAGGTCCCCGCGGGGTCCCCTTGACCCCAAAATGGGCAACGCCAAGAGCGGGGCGCTGTCCCGCGAGGTCCTGGAGGACCTGAAGACGAGCACGCGCTACACGGAGGAGGAGCTGTGCCGCTGGTACGAGAGCTTCCAGCGCCAGTGCCCCGACGGGCGCATCAGCCGCGCCGAGTTCGAGAAGATCTACGGCACCTTCTTCCCCAACTCGGACCCGCAGGGCTACGCGCGCCACGTCTTCCGCAGCTTCGACACCAACGACGACGGCACGCTGGATTTCCGGGAGTACATCATCGCGCTGCACCTCACCTCCAGTGGGAAAACCCACCTGAAACTGGAGTGGGCGTTCTCGCTCTTCGACGTGGATCGCAACGGGGAGGTCAGCAAGAGCGAGGTGCTGGAGATCATCACGGTGAGGAAAAGATAAAATGGGATTTTGGGGTTAAAAATGGGAGATTTGGGGAATTTGGGGTTAAAAATGGGGAGGTCAGCAAGAGCGAGGTGCTGGAGATCATCACGGTGAGGAAAAGATAAAATGGGGATTTTGGGTTAAAAATGGGGAGTTTGGGGTGAAAAATGGGGAATTTGGGTTAAAAATGGGGAGTTTGGGGTTAAAATGGAGAATTTGGGGTCTGAGATGGGAGATTTGGGGTTAAAAATGGGGAATTTGGGATCGCAACGGGGAGGTCAGCAAGAGCGAGGTGCTGGAGATCATCACGGTGAGAAAAAGATAAAATGGGGATTTTTGGGTGAAAAATGGGAAATTTGGGGTTAAAAAATGGGGAGTTTGGGTTAAAAATGAGAGATTTGGTGTCTGCAACGGGGAGGCCAGCAAGAGTGAGGTGCTGGAGATTATCACGGTGAGGAGGAAATTTGGGGTGAAAAATGGGGATTTGGGGTGAAAAATGGGGAGGTCAGCAAGAGTGAGGTGCTGGAGATCATCACGGTGAGAATTCAGGATTTGGGGTGAAAAATGGGGATTTTTGGGCGAAAAATGGGAAATTTGGGGTTAAAAAGTGGGAATTTGGGGTGAAAAATGGGGAATCAGCAAGAGCGAGGTGCTGGAGATCATCACGGTGAGGAAAAGATTTGGGGTGAAAAATGGGAAATTTGGGTAATTTGGGATTGTCAAAATGGAGAATGGGCAAGAGCGAGGTGCTGGAGATCATCACGGTGAGGAGAAAATTTGGGGTTAAAAATGGGGAATTGGGGTGAAAAATGGGGGGTTTGGGGTCTGAGATGGGAGATTTGGGGTTTGAGAATGGAGAACCAGCAAGAGTGAGGTGCTGGAGATCATCATGGTGAGGAAAATTCAGGATTTGGGGTGAAAAATGGGGAATTTGGGTTTAAAATGGAGAGTTTGGGGTTAAAAATGGGGATTTTGGGATCGCAACGGGGAGGTCAGCAAGAGCGAGGTGCTGGAGATCATCACGGTGAGAAAATGGGATTTTGGGGTGAAAAATGGGGATTTTGGGGAATTTGGGGTTAAAAATGGGGAGGTCAGCAAGAGCGATGTGCTGGAGATTATTACGGTGAGTTTTGGGGTGAAAAATGGGAGATTTGGGGTAAAAAATGGGAGATTTGGGGTGAAAAATGGGGAGTTTGGGATCGCAACAGGGAGGTCAGCAAGAGCGAGGTGCTGGAGATCATCACGGTGAGAAATTTGGGGTTAAAAATGGGGAATTTGGGGTGAAAAATGGGGAGGTCAGCAAGAGCGAGGTGCTGGAGATCATCACGGTGAGGAAAAGATAAAATGGGGAATTTGGGTGAAAAATGGGGATTTGGGATTGTGGGAATTGAGAACCAGCAAGAGCGAGGTGCTGGAGATCATCACGGTGAGAAAATTTGGGATTTTGGGGTGAAAAATGGGGATTTTGGGCAATTTGGGATTGTCAGAATGGAGAATTTGGGGTGAAAAATGGGGATTTTGGGGTTAAAAATGGGGAATTTGGGATTCTGGAATGGAGAGGTCAGCAAGAGCGAGGTGCTGGAGATCATCACGGTGAGAAATCAGGATTTGGGGTGAAAAATGGGGATTTTTGGGTAAAAAATGGGAGATTTGGGGTTAAAAATGGGAAGTTTGGGGTGAAAAATGGGGAGGTCAGCAAGAGTGAGGTGCTGGAGATCATCACGGTGAGAAAAATGGGGTGAAAAATGGGGAATTTGGGGAATTTGGGGTTAAAAATGGGAAATTTGGGGTTAAAAATGGGGAATTTGGGTTAAAAATGGGGATTTTGGGGTGAGAAATGAGAGATTTGGGGTTAAAAATGGGGAGGTCAGCAAGAGCGATGTGCTGGAGATCATCACGGTGAGTTTTGGGGAAAAAATGGGATTTGGGGTGAAAAATGGGGATTTTTGGGCGAAAAATGGGAGATTTGGGGTTAAAAATTGGGAATTTGGGATTGTGGGAATGGGGAATTTGGGATTTGGGGTTGTGGGAATTGGGAATCAACAAGACTGAGGTGCTGGAGAACATCATAGTGAGAAAAATTCAGGGTTTGGGGTGAAAAAATGGGGATTTTGGGGAATCAGCGAGAGTGAGGTGCTGGAGATCATCACGGTGAGGAAAATTCAGGATTTGGGGTGAAAAATGGGGATTTTGGGGTGAAAAATGGGGAATTTGGGATTGTGGCAACGGGGAGGTCAGCAAGAGCGAGGTGCTGGAGATCATCACGGTGAGTTTTGGGTGTAAAATTGGAGATTTGGGGTCTGGGAATTGAGAACCAGCAAGAGTGAGGTGTTGGAGATCATCATGGTGAGTTTTGGGGTGAAAAATGGGGAATTTGGGCAATTTGGAATGGGAAAATTGGGATTTGGGATGGGAGAATTGGGATCTGAGATGGGAAATTTGGGATTTGGGGTGAAAAATGGGGAGTTTGGGCAATTTAGGAAGGGAAATTTTGGATTTTGGGATTGTGGGAATTGGGAATCAGCGAGAGTGAGGTGCTGGAGATGATCACGGTGAGTTTTGGGTGAAAAACGGGAGATTTGGGGTTAAAAATGGGAGATTTGGGCAATCTGGGATGGGAAATTTGGGATTTTTGGATTTGGGATTTTGGGATGGATCAGGCCTGGCCAGGGGAACCCCCTGGAATTTTGGGATCCCCTGAGGAATTTGGGATCCCCTGGATCCGGGAATTCCCCTCGGAATGTGGGGGAGGGGCCCTGCCCCCCCTCGCCCCTCCCCCACCCTCCCCCGCCCCTCCCCCACCCCCTAATTACGTTAATTGGCTTTGCCCCTCCCCCCTCCCCCCCTGATCCCGGATTTTCAATCCCGGATGGAAAAATCCCCGGGGGGGGAGGGGCGATAAACGGATCGGGGTGGGGGAGGGGAGGGGAGGGGGGGGGAAATCCCCTCCCCCACCCTGAGCAGGGCCGGGTTTGGAGCCCCCAGACTCAATTTTGGGACCCCCAGACCCATTTTTGGGGTCTCCAGATCAATTTTTGGAGCCCCCAGACCCATTTAAGGGTTCCCAACCCCAATTTTGGAGCCCCCAGACCCATTTTTGGGATCTCCAGACCCAATTTTTGGGGTCCCCAAACCATTTTTGGGATCCCCAGATCAATTCTGAGACCCCCAGACTCATTTTTGGGTCCTCAGACCCATTTTTCGATCCCCCAGACCCAATTTTGGGGTTCCCCAGACTTATTTTTGGAGCCCCCAGACTCAATTTTGGGGTTCCCACTCCCATTTTTGGGGTCCCTGACGGAGTTTGGAGCCCCCAGACCCATTTTAGGGATTCCCAGATCAATTTTTGGGGTTCCCAGACCCATTTTTGGAGCCCGCTGACCCAAATTTTGGTCCCCTCGACCCAATTTTGGAGCCCCCAGATCAATTTTTGGAACCCCCAGACCCAATTTTGGCGTTCCCAGATCAATTTTGTGTTCCCCAGATCAATTCTGGGGCCCCCAGACCCAATTTTCGGGCCCCCAGACTCAATTTTTGTTCCCCCCAGACCCATTTTTGGGTTCCCCAGACCCAATTTTGAGGTTCCCAGATAAATTTTGGAGTTCCCAGATAAATTTTGAGGTTCCCAACCCCAATTTTTGAGGCCCCAGACCCAATTTTGTGGCCCCCAGACTCAATTCTGGTCCCCCCAGACTCATTTTTGGGGTTCCCAATCCCAATTTTTGGTTCCACCCAGATAATTTTTTGGTCCCCCCGAACAATTTTGGAACCCCCAGACCAATTTTTGGGATCTCCAGACCACTTCTGGGGTTCCCAGATTAACTTTGGAGCCCCCAGACCCAATTTCGAGTTCCCTAGATTCATTTTTGGGTTCCTAATCCCAATTTTTGGGTCCCCCAGACCCAATTCTGGATCCCCCAGACCCATTTTTGGATCCCCCAGACCCATTTTAGGGCCCCCCAGACCCATTTTTCGATCCCCCAGACCCATTTTTGGGATCTCCAGACCAATTTTTAGGGTTCCCAAACCAAATTTTGGGGCCCTCAGACTCATTTTGGAGTTCCCAGATCAATTTTGGGATCTCCAGACCCATTTTTGGTCCCCCCAGATCAATTTTCAGAGCCCCCAGACTCATTTTTGGGGTCCTCAGACCCATTTTTCGATCCCCCAGACCCAATTTTGGGGTTCCCCAGACTCATTTTGGAGCCCCCAGACCCAATTTTGGGGCCCCCAGACAATTCTTGGGGTTCCCAGAGTCATTTTTGGAGCCCCCAGACCCATTTTTGGGGTCTCCAGTCCCATTTTTAGGATCCCCAGACCAAATTTTGGGGCCCCCAGACCCAGATTTGGATCCCCCAGATTCAATTTTGCGGTTCCCAGATAAATTCTGGAGTCCCCAGACCCATTTTTTGGGGTTCCCAGACCAATTTTTCGAGTCCCCAGACCCATTTTTGGGGTTCACAGATCAATTCTGAGGCCCCCAGACCCATTTTAGTGGTTCCCAACCCCAATTTTTGGGGCCCCCAGACCCATTTTTCGAGCCCACAGATTCATTTTTGGGGTTCACAGAAAAATTTTGGACCCTCCAGACCCAATTTTGGGCCCCCAGACCCATTTTTGGGGTCCCCAGAGACATTTTTTGTCCCCCAGACCCAATTCTGGTTCCCCCAGTCCCATTTTTGGGGTCCCCAGATGATTTTTGAGCCCCCAGACCCAATTTTGGATCCCCCAGACCCATTTTTGAGGTTCCCAGACCCATTTCTGGGATCTCCAGACCCAATTTTGGAGTTCCCAGATCATTTTTCGAGCCCCCAGACCCATATTTGGGATTTCCAGACCACTTTTGGGGTTCCCCAGACCATTTTTGGAGCCCCCAGACCCAATTTGGGGTTCCCAGATAAATTTTGGAGTTCTCAGATCAATTCTGGGGCCCCCAGACCCATTTTTGGGGTCTCCAGTCCCATTTTTAGGATCCCCAGACCAAATTTTGGGGCCCCCAGACCCAGATTTGGATCCCCCAGACCCAATTTTGGGGTTCCCAGATAAATTCTGGAGCCCCCAGACCCAATTTTGGGGTTCACAGATCATTTTTTGAGCCCCCAGACCCATTTTTGAGTTTTCCCAAACCAATTTTGGGGCCCCCAGACCCAATTCTTGGGACTTCCAGACTCATTTTTGGGGTCTCCAGACCCAATTTTGGATCCCCCAGACCCAAATTTTGGGTTCCCAACCCCATTTTTGGGTTCCCCTGACGGGTTTTGGGACCCCCAGACCCAATTTTGGGGTTCCCGAATCATTTTTGGAACACCCAGACCAATTTTTGGTCCCCCAGACTCAATTTTGGGGTTCCCAGACCAATTTTTCGAGCCCCCAGACCCAATTTGGAGTCTCCAGTCCCATTTTGGAGTCCCCAGACCCATTTTTGGGTTCCCCGACCCAATTTTGAAGCCCCCAGACCCAATTCTGGATCCCCCAGACCCAATTTTGGAGTCCCCAATCCCAATTTTGGGTTCCCCTGACGGGTTTTGGAGCCCCCAGACCCAATTTTGGAGTTCACAGATCAATTTTGTGTTCCCCAGATCAATTCTGGGGCCCCCAGACCCATTTTTGGGGTTCCCAGACCCAATTTTGGGGTTCCTGACGGGGTTTGGGGTCCCCCAGACCCAATTTTGGGGTTCCCAGATAATTTTTTAGTCCCCCCAGTCCCATTTTTCGATCCCCCAGACCCATTTTTGGTTCCCCTGACGGATTTTGGGTCCCCCAACCCCATTTTTGGGTTTCCCAACCCCAATTTTTGGGTTCCCCTGACGGATTTTGGAGCCCCCAGACCCAATTTTGAATCCCCCAGTCCCATTTTTGGGTCCCCCAGACTCATTTTTGGGACCCCCAGACCCATTTCTGGGTTCCCCTGACGGATTTTGGAGCCCCCAGACCCATTTTTGGGTTCCCAACCCCATTTTTGGTTCCCCTGACGGTTTTTGGCCCCCCAGGCGATTTTCAAGATGATCCCGGCCGAGGAGCAGAAGTTGCTGCCCGAGGACGAGAACAGCCCCCAGAAACGGGCGGACAAACTCTGGGCGTATTTCAAAAAGGGGGAGAACGGTGAGGGCTCAAAAAAACCCCAAAAATTCAAAAAATCCCCCCAAAACAAAAAAAACCCCCAGAATTCCCCCAGAAAAACAAAAAAATTCCCTCCAAAACAAAAAAACCCCAAAAAACAAACAAAAAAACCCAAATTCCCCCCCCAAAACCCGAAATTCTCCCCAAAAAACTCCAAATTCCCCGCCAAAAAACCCCAAAAAATATCCCCATAAATCCTAAAAATTCTCCAAAAAAATCCCCAAAAATTCTGAAAAAAAATCCCCAAAAAAATCACAAAAAATCCCACAAAAAATCCAAAACAAATCCCACAAAAAAATCCCCAAAAAATCCCCCAAAATCCCAAAAAAATCCCCAAAAATCTCCAATAAAATCCCAAAAAATCACAAAAAATCCCCAAAAATCTCCAATAAAATCCCAAAAAATCACAAAAAATCCCCAAAAATCTCCCAAAAAATCCCCCAAAAAATCCCCAAAAAAATCCCGCAAAAAATCTGAAAAAATCCCCAAAAAATCACCAAAAATTCCCCCAAAACCCCAAAAAATCTCTAAAAAATCCCAAAAAAAATCCCCAAAAAATCCCCAAAAATCCCCCAAAAATCCCCCAAAAATCACAAAAAATCCTCAAAAATCCCCCAAAAAATCACAAAAAAATCACAAAAAAATCACCAAAATCTCCCAAAAAATCCCCCAAAAAATCCCCAAAAAAATCCCGCAAAAAATCTGAAAAAATCCCCAAAAAATCACCAAAAATTCCCCCAAAACCCCAAAAAATCTCTAAAAAATCCCAAAAAAATCCCCAAAAAATCTCCAAAAAAATCCCAAAAAAATCCCCCAAAAAATCCCAAAAAATCTGAAAAAATCCTCAAAAAATCACAAAAAATCCCCCCAAAATATAAAAAAAATCACCAAAAAATCACAAAAAACCTCAAAAAAAATCCCAAAGAAATCACAAAAAAATCCTCAGAATATCCAAAAAAATCCTCAAAAAATCCCTCAAAAAAATCCCCAAAAAAACCCCCCAAAAATCCCAAAAAAACCTCAAAAAAATCCCCAAAAACCCACAAAAAAATCACAAAAAATCCCCAAAAAATCCCCCAAAAAATTCCCAAAAAAATCCCCAAAAATCCCCCAAAAAATCCCAAAAAAATCCCCAAAAATCCCTCAAAAATCCCCCAAAAAATCCCAAAAAAATCCCAAAAAAATCCCCAAAAAAATCCCCCAAAAATCCCAAAAAAATCACAAAAAATCCCCAAAAAATCCCTGAAAAATCCAAAAAAATTCTCAAAAAAATCACAAAAAATCCCCCAAAAATCCCCAAAAATCCACAAAAAATCCCCAAAAAATCCCCAAAAATCCCCAAAAAAATCACAAAAAAATCCCCAAAAAATTCCCAAAAAAATCCCAAAAAATCCCCAAAAAATCCCCAAAAAAATCCCAAAAAAATCCTCAAAATATCAAAAAAAATCACAAAAAATCCCCAAAAAATCCCCAAAAAAATCACAAAAAATCCTCAAAAAATCCCCAAAAAATCCCAAAAAAATCCCCAAAAAATCCCCAAAAAATCCCCCAAAAAATCCCCAAAAATCCCCAAAAAATCCCGATTTTTGGGGCCCCCTCCCCGGATTTTTGGGGCCCCCTCCCCGGATTTTTGGGGACCCCTCCCCGGATTTTTGGGGCCCCCTCCCCGGATTTTTGGGGACCCCTCCCCGGATTTTTTTGCCCCCCCCGACCCCGATATTTTTATTTTTTCCCCCAGATAAAATTGCAGAGGGAGAATTCATCGAGGGCGTGATGCAGAACGACGCCATCATGAGGCTGATCCAGTACGAGCCCAAAAAATGAGAAATAAAAACCCAAAAAAATCCCCAAAAAATCCCAAAAATCCCCAAACGGGGCGGGGGGAGGGGCGGGAGGGGGAGGGGCAATAAACGGAATTGAAACCCCCGGGGGTGGAATCGGTGTGATTTGTTTGGGGGGAAAATGGGAATTTTGGGGGGAAAAATGGGATTTTAGAGAGGAAAAATTAGGTTTTTTTTAGGGAAAAATGGGATTTTTTTGGGGCAAAAAATGGGATTTTTAGAGAGAAAAAATGTGATTTTTTGGGGGGTGAAAATGGGATTTTTAGAGTGGAAAAAAGGGATTTTAACGACGAAAAAATGGGATTTTTAGAGGGGAAAAAAATGGGATTTTTTTGGGGGGGGGAAAATGGGATTTTTTGGGGGGAAACTGGGAATTTTTTTTAGGGAAAAATGGGATTTTTAGAGAGAAAAAATGGGAATTTTTTTAGGGAAAAATGGGATTTTTAGAGAGAAAAATTTGATTTTTTTAGGGGAAAAAAGTGAGGTTTGAGGGAAAAAAATGGGATTTTTAGAGAGGAAAAAATGTGATTTTAGAGGGGAAAAATTAGATTTTTTTTAGAAGAAAAGTGGATTTTTAGAGAGAAAAAAATGGGATTTTTAGAGGGGGAAAATGGGATTTTTTGGGGGAAAAACGGGAATTTTTTTAGGGAAAAATGGGATTTTTAGAGGGGAAAAATGTGATTTTTAGAGGGGAAAAATTAGATTTTTTTTAGGGGAAAAATGGGATTTTAGAGAGAAAAAAAAGAGATTTTTAGAGAGGAAAATGTGAATTTTAGAGGGGGAAAATGTGATTTTTTTTTAGGGGAAAAAAATGGGGTTTGAGAGGAAAAAATGGGATTTTTTTTTTAGGGAAAAATGGGATTTTTAGACGGGAAAATGGGATTTTAAAGAGAAAAAAAGGGATTTTTAGAGAGGAAAAAATGTGATTTTAGAGAGGAAAAATTAGATTTTTTTTTAGGAGAAAAACGGATTTTTAGAGAGAAAAAAAAAGAGATTTTTAGAGAGAAAAAATGGGATTTTTAGAGGGGAAAAATTAGCTTTTTTTTAGGGGAAAAATGTGATTTTTAGAGGGAAAAAATGTGGATTTTAGAGAGAAAAAATGGGATTTTTTTAAGGTAAAAATGGGATTTTTAGAGGGGAAAAATGGGATTTTTTTTAGGGAAAATGGGATTTTTGGGGGGAAAAATGGGATTTTTAGAGAGAAAAAAATGGGATTTTACAGAGAAAAAATGGGAATTGTTTTAGGGAAAAATGGGATTTTTAGAGTGGAAAAAAAGGGAATTTTTTTGGGGAAAAATGGGATTTTTGGGGGGGAAAAAATGTGAATTTTTTTAGGGGAATAAAGTGGGGTTTGAGAGGAAAAAATGGGATTTTTTTTTAGGGAAAAATGGGATTTTTAGAGAGAAAAAAATGGGATTTTACAGAGAAAAAATCGGATTTTTTTTAAGGTAAAAATGGGATTTTTAGAGGGGAAAAATTAGATTTTTTTTAGGAGAAAAACGGATTTTTAGAGAGAAAAAAAAGAGATTTTTAGAGAGAAAAAATGGGATTTTTAGAGGGGGGAAAATGGGATTTTTTTAAGGGAAAAATGTGATTTTTAGAGGAAAAAAATGGGGATTTTAGAGAGAAATAATGGGAATTTTTTTAGGGAAAAAAAGTGGGGTTTGAGGGGAAAAAAAGGGAATTTTTTTTAGGGAAAAATGGGATTTCTTAAAAGGGAAAAATGGGATTTTTAGAGAGAAAAAATGTGAATTTTTTAGGGGAAAAAAGTGGGGTTTGAGGGGAAAAATGGGATTTTTTGGGGGGTTGAACAGACACAAACTGAGATGTGAATTTTTTTTAACCCAATTTTTATTTTTATTTCCATTTTTAATTTGGGGAGGGGTCTCAGTTCTTGTAGCCCCTGCTGGCCCGGTCGATTGGGGATTATTTTAAATTTTAATTTTATTTTATTTTATTTTTGGGGTTTTTTTGGGGATTTTTTTTGAGTTTTTGGGGTTCACAGACACACACTGAGATATAAATTCTGTAAATTTATTTTTATTTTCATTTTTAATTCGAGGAGGGGTCTCAGTTCTTGTAGCCCCTGCTGGACCGGCCGATTTGGGGATTTATTTTGAATTTTTAAAATGGTTTATTTTATTTTTTTGGGGATTTTTTTGGGGTTAAAGAGACACAGACTCAGATATAAATTCTGTAAATTTATTTTTATTTCCATTTTTAATTTGGGGAGGGGTCTCAGTTCTTGTAGCCCCTGCTGGCCCGGCGGGTTTGGGATTATTTTAAATTTTAATTTTATTTTATTTTTGGGGTTTTTTTTTATTTTTAGGGATTTTTTTGGGTTTCACAGACACAGACTCAGATATAAATTTTGTAAATTCTGTAAATTTATTTTTATTTCCATTTTTAATTTGGGGAGGGGTCTCAGTTCTTGTAGCCCCTGCTGGCCCGGCCGATAGGGGATTATTTTAAATTTTAATTTTATTTTATTTTATTTTTGGGGTTTTTTTGGGGATTTTTTTGGGGTGAACAGACACAGACTCAGCTATAAATTTTGTAAATGGTTTAATTTTATTTTTATTTCCATTTCTAATTTGGGGAGGGGTCTCAGTTCTTGTAGCCCCTGCTGGCCCGGCCGATTTGGGGATTTATTTTGAATTTTTTAAATGGTTTATTTTATTTTTTTGGGGATTTTTTTGGGTTTCACAGACACAGACTCAGATATAAATTCTGTAAATTTATTTTTATTTCCATTTTTAATTTGAGGAGGGGTCTCAGTTCTTGTAGCCCCTGCTGGCCCGGTGGATTATTTTGATTTTTGATTTTTTTGAGGATTTTTGGGGGTTTTTTTGGGGATTTTTGGGGTACACAAACACAGACTCAAGATATAAATTCTGCAAATTCTGTAAATTTATTTTTATTTTTAATTTGGGGAGGGGTCTCAGTTCTTGTAGCCCCTGCTGGCCCGGCCGATTTGGGGATTTATTTTGAATTTTTTAAATGGTTTATTTTATTTTTTAGGGATTTTTTTGAGGTTAAACAGACACAGACTGAGATGTGAATTTTGTAAATTCTGTTTAATTGTATTTTTATTTTTATTTTGGGGAGGGGTCTCAGTTCTTGTAGCCCCTGCTGGCCCGGCGGCCTCGGGCGCGCTCGAATTTGGGGCCCTTGGAGCGAACGTAGGGCCTGGGGGAGAGAAAATAAATAAAAAATAAATAAAAATAAAACAAAATAAAATAAAACAAAATATTCAACATTCAGATAAATAAAAAAAATAAACATTAAAATTTCATGCATTTAAAAAACTCGAACATTCAAAATTCAAACGTTCAAAAAATTTAAATGTTGAAAATTCAAAGTTCAAAATGTTCAAATATCCAAAATATTCAAATATTTCAAATATTCAAACATTCAACAGACACTTAAAAACTTAAAATATTTAAAATTCAGACCTTCAAAATATTCAGATGTTGAAAATTCAAAGTTCAAAATGTTCAAATATTCAAAATATTTAAATATTCAAACATTCAAAATGTTCAAACATTCAACAGACACTTCAAAATTTAAAATATTTAAAATTCAGACGTTCCAAATATTCAGATGTTGAAAATTCCAAGTTCAAAATGTTCAAATATTCAAGATGTTTAAATATTGAATTAACACTTAGAAATTTAAAATATTTAAAATACTGATGTTCAGGAAATTGAAATGTTGAAAATTGAAACTTCAAAATATTCAGATATTCCAAATATTTAAATATTCAACATTCAGAAACTTAAAAATTAAAATATTCAAAATTTAAATGTTGGAAATTCAAAGTTCAAAACGTTCAAATATTCCAAAGTATTCAAAATATTCAAAATGTTAAGTATTCAAAATATTTAAATATTGAACAGACACTTCAAAAAATCCTGAACATTTTAAATTCACATTTTAACACTTAAAACATCCCAGAAATCACATCCCAAAAATCTGAAATATTTCCCCAAAAATCGGAAATATTGCCCAAAATCCCCTCAGGACCCCCAAAATCCCCCCCAAATTTCCAAAATTCCCCCAAAATCCCATCCCAGACCCCCCCAAACCCCTCCTAGGACCCCCAAAATCCCCCCAAATTTTTAACATCCCCCCAAAATCTCATCCCAGACCCCCCAAAATCCCCCTCAGACCCCTCAGGATCCCCCAAAATCCCCCCAGATTTCCAAAATTCCCCCAAAATCCCCCTCAGGACCCCCCAAATCCCTTCTAGGACCCCCCAAAATCCCCTCAGGATCCCTCAAAAATCCCCTCAGATTTTTTAAAATCCCCCCCAGACCCTTCAGGACCCCCCCAAATTTTCAAAATCCCCTCCAAAATCTCATCCCAGACCCTCACAAAATCCCCCCAGACCCCTCAGGACCCCCGAAATCCCCCCAGATTTCCAAAATTCCCCCAAAATCTCATCTTAGACCCCCCAAATCCCTTCTAGGACCCCCCAAAATCCCCTCAGGACCCCTCAAAATTTCCCCCAGATTTTTTAAAATCCCCACCGGACCCCTCAGGACCCCCCAAATCCCTTCTAGGACCCCCAAGTTTTAAAATCCCCCCCAAAATCTCATCCCAGACCCCCTAAATCCCTTCTAGGACCCCCCAAATCCCCCCCAGATTTTTTATAATCCCCTCAGGACCCCCCAAACCCCTTCTAGGACCCCCCAAATTTTCAAAATACCCCCAAAAATCTCTTCTAGGACCCTCTAAATTTTTTAAAATCCCCCTCAGACCCCTCACGACCCCCCAAAATCCCCCCAGATTTCCAGAATCCCCCCAAAATTTCATCCCAGACCTCTCAGGACCCCCAAAAATCCCCCACAGACCCCCTCAGATTTCCAAAATCCCCTCAAAATCCGCCCAGGACCCCCCAAAATACCCCCCAAATTTTTAAAATTCCCCCAAATCCCCCCCAGATTTCCAAAATTCCCCCAAATTCCCCCCCAAACCCCATCTAGGACCCCCCAAATCCTCCTCAGATTTCCAAAATTCTCCCAAAATCCCTTCTAGGACCCCCCAAACTTTTAAAACACCCCCAAAAATCTCTTCTAGGACCCCCCAAATTTCCAAAATCCCCCTCAGATTTTTTAAAATCCCCCAAATCCCCTCAGATTTCCAAAATTCCCCAAAAATCTCATCCCAGACCCCCCAAAATTGCCTCCAGACCCCTCAGAACCCCCCAAAATCCCCCCCAGATTTCCAAAATTCCCCCAAAATCTCATCTTAGACCCCCCAAAACCCTTCTAGGACCCCCCAAATCCCCCCCCAGATTTTTTAAAATCCCCTCAGGACCCCCCAAACCCCTCCTAGGACCCCCAAAATCCCCCCAGATTTTTTAAAACTCCCCCAAATCCCCCCAGATTTCCAAAATTCTCCCAAAATCTCATCCCAGACACCTTAAATCCCTTCTAGGACCCCCCAAATTTCTAAAATTCCCCCAAAAATCTCCTCTAGGACCCCTCAAATTTCCAAAATCCCCCTCAGACCCCTCAAGACCCCCCAAATTACCCCAAAAATCTCATCCCAGACCCCCCAAAATCCCCCTCAGACCTCTCAGGACCCCCCAAAATCCCCTCAGGACCCCCTCAGATTTCCAAAATTCTCCCAAAATCTCATCCCAGACCCCCTTAAATCCCTTCTAGGACCCCCCAAATTTCCAAAATCCCCCCAGATTTTTAACCCCCCCCCAGATCTCACTTGGTGTGGCTGTGCGGCGTCCCCGGCGCTTTCCCGAAATGCCGATAGACCTCGCGCGCCTTGCGGGGACCTGGGGGGAATTGGGAATTTGGGGAGGGGTCCTGAAGGGAATTGGGGGGTCCTAGGAGGGATTTGGGGGGTCCTGAGGGGGATTTTGGGGGAAAAATGGGAATTTTGGGGGGGTCTAGGAGTGATTTTGAGGGTCCTGAGGGGAATTTGGGTGGTCCAGGGGGGGTCTGGGGGGGATTTGGGGGGTCCTGAGAGGGTCTGGGGTGGAAAAATGGGAATTTTGGGGGGTCCTGAGGGGCATTTTGGGGCTCCTTGGGGGATTTGGGGAGGTAAAAATGGGAATTTGGGGAGGCTGGGAGGGGTCTGGGGGGATTTGGGGGAGATTTTGGGGGGGTCCTGGGAGGATTTGGGGGGAAAATGGGAATTTTGGGGGTCCTGGGTGGAGTTGGGGGGGAATTGGGGGAGATTTTGGGGGGTCTGGGGGGTCCTGAGGGGGATTTGGGGGGTAAAAATGGGAATTTTGGGGGGTCTAGGAGTGATTTTGAGGGTCCTGAGGGGAATTTGGGGGCTCCAGGGGGGGTCTGAGAGGCATTTGGGGAGTCCTGAGAGGGTCTGGGGTGGAAAAATGGGAATTTTGGGGGGTCCTGAGAGGGATTTTGGGGGAAAAAATGGGAATTTGGGGGGGATTTTGGGGGTCCTGGGGGAGATTTTGGGGGGTTTGGGGGGTCCTGGGGGGCAAAAATGGGAATTCTGGGGGGTCCAAGAGGGATTTGAGGGGTCCTGGGGGGGTTTGGGGAGAGGAAAAAGGGGATTTGGGGGCATCTGGGGGGGTCATGAAGGGAATTTTGGGGCTCTTTGGGGGATTTGAGGGGACAAGATGGAAATTTTGGGGTCCTAGGGGGAATTTGGGGGGGTCTTGGGGGTCCTGAGAGGGATCTCGGGGGTAAAAATGGGAATTCTGGGGGTCCTGAGAGGCATTTTGGGGCTCTTTGGAGGATTTTGGGGGGCAAAAATGAGAATTTGGGGAGGCTGGGAGGGGTCTGGGGGGATTTGGGGGAGATTTCGGGGGGTCTTGGGAGGATTTTGGGGGAAAAATGGGAATTTTGGGTGTCTAAGAGGGATTTGAGGGGACAAAAACGGGAATTTTGGGGGGTCCTGGGGGGCATTTTGGGGAATTTGGGGGTCCTGGGAGGGGTCTGGGGGGATTTGGGGGGTCCTGAGAGGGTCTGGGGTGGAAAAATGGGAATTTTGGGGGGTCCCGAGGGGCATTTTGGGGGAAAAAATGGGAATTTGGGGGGGCTGGGAGGGGTCTGGGGGAATTTGGGGGAGGTCTGGGGGGTCCTGGGGGGGTCTGAGAGGGATTTGGGAGAGATTTTGGGGGTCCTGGGGGGATTTTGGGGGAAAAATGGGAATTTTGGGGGTCCAGGAGGGGTCTCAGGGGATTTTGGGGGGGGTCAAGGAGGGATTTTGGGGGTCCTGGGGGGTCCTGAGGGGGGGATTTGGGGGGCAAAAATGGGAATTTGGGGGGTCTGGGGGCTCCTGGGAAAGTCTGAGAGGGATTTGGGGGAGATTTGGGGGGGTCCTGAGAGTGATTTGGGGGGTCCTGGGGGGAATTTTGGGGCTCCTTGGGGGATTTTTGGCGGAAAAAATGGAAATTTGGGGATCCTGGGGGGTCCTGGGAGGATTTTTGGGGGAAAAAAACGGAAATTTGGGGGGTCCTGAGGGGCATTTTGGGGCTCTTTGGGGGGAAAAATGAGAATTTGGGGGTCCTGGGAGGGTCTGAGAGGAATTTAGGGGAGATTTGGGGAGGTCTGGGGGGTCCTGAAGAGGAATTTGGGGCTCTTTGGGGGATTTGGGGGGGGAAAAATGGGAACTTGGGGAGGCTGGGAGGGGTCTGGGGGCTCCTGGTGGGGTCTGAGAGGGATTTGGGGGGTCCTGAGAGGGTCTGGGGGGCAAAAATGGGAATTTTGGGGGGTCCTGAGGGGCATTTTGGGGGAAAAAATGGGAATTTGGGGGACAAAAACGGGAATTTTGGGGGGATTTGGGGGATTTTGGGGGTCCTGGGGGTGAGAAATGGGAATTTTGGGGGGGATTTGGGGGGTCCTGGGGGGATTTTGGGGGGTCCTGGGAGGGGTCTCAGCCCCACCTGAGGCGTTCTGGGGTCACTGCTGGGAAATTTGGGGAGATTTCGGATTTTTGGGGATTTTTTTGGAATTTTTTTGGGTTATTTTAATGGGATTTTTGTGCAGATTTCAGGTTTTTTGGTGGTTTTTTTTGGGGATTTTTGCTGTTTTTGGATTAATTTGGATTTTTTAGGATCTGACCTGAGAGCAGCACGGAGCCCTTCGCCCTTTGGGGTGGCCATGGATGGATTTGGGATTTTTTTTAGGTTATTTTGGTGTATTTTGAGTTATTTTAATGGGATTTTCGTAGGAATTTTTGATTTTTTTGGGGGATTTTTGCTGATTTTTGATTAATTTGGATATTTTAGGATCTGACCTGAGAGCAGCACGGTGCCCTTGCCCTTTGGGGTGGCCATGGATGGATTTGGGATTATTTTAGGATTTTTTTGGAATTATTTCGTTGTTATTAGGGTTATTTTAATGGGATTTTCACTGGGATTTCAGGTTTTTTTGGGGGATTTTTGCTGTTTTTTGATTAATTTGTATTTTTTAGGATCTCACCTGACAGGAGCACGGTGCCCTTGCCCTTTGGGGTGGCCATGGATGGATTTGGGATTTTTTTGGGATTTTTTTTTAGGTTATTTTGGGTTATTTTAATGGGATTTTCACAGGAATTTCAGTTTTTTTTCAGGGATTTTTGCTGTTTTTTGATTAATTTGGATATTTTAGGATCTCACCTGAGAGCAGCACGGTGCCCTTGCCCTTTGGGGTGGCCATGGATGGATTTGGGATTTTTTTGGGGTTATTTTTGTGTCATTTCGGTGTATTTTGGGTTATTTTAATGGGATTTTCGCTGGGATTTTTGATTTTTTTGGGGGGATTTTTGCTGTTTTTCAGTTATTTTGGATATTTTGGGATCTCACCTGACAGCAGCACGGTGCCCTTGCCCTTGGGGGTGGCCATGGCCAGCTGGTCGAAGGTCAGGATGGAGCCCCCGGCGCGCAGGATTCGGGTTCGGGCGCCGCGGGTGACGCGGAGAGCACAGACCTGGGACACAAAAAACATCAAAATAAACCCAAAAAACACCAAAAATTAACCCAAAAACCACCTTAAAAAACATCCTAAACCCACCCTGAGAGCACACACCTGGGAAAATAAAAAAAATCAAAATAAACCCAAAAAACACCTCAAAAAACATCCTAAAATCACCCAAAAATCACCCTGAGGGCACAGACCTGGGAAAAATAAAAAAACATGAAAATAAACCCAAAATCAACCTAAAAATCATCCCAAAAATATCCATAAAATATCCCAAAAATCACCCTGAGAGCACAGACCTGAGAAAAATTTAAAAAAAATCAAAATAAACCCAAAATTAATCCAAAAAATCATCTCAAAATCATCCCAAAAATATCCATAAAATATCTCAAAAATCACTCTGAGAGCACAGACCTGGGAAAAATAAAAAAAATCAAAATAAACCCAAAATTAACCCCAAAAAAATCCCAAAAATATCCATAAAATCATCCTAAACCCACTCTGAGAGCACAGACCTGAAAACACAAAATTAACCCAAAATTAACCTAAAAAATCACCCAAAAATCACCCTGAGGGCACAGACCTGGGATCCAAAAAACATCAAAAATTAACCCAAAAATTCCCACTAAAAACCCCCAAAAATTCCAAATAGCAACGCCTAAAATTCCCACTAAAAATAAAAAAAAATTCCCAGTAAAAATCTCTAAAAATTCCCATTAAAAACCCCCAAAATTCTCAGTAAAAAACCCCAAAAATTCCCATTAAAAACACTCAAAATTCCCACTAAAAATCCCCAAAAATTCCAAATAAAAACCCCTCAAAATTCCTATTAAAACCCCCCAAAACTCCCAATAAAAACCCCCAAAAAATCCCAATAAAACCCCCCAAAAATTTCAAATAAAAACCCCCAAATTCCCAATAAAAACCCCAAAACTCCCAATAAAAACCCCCAAAAATTTCAAATAAAAACCCCCAAATTCCCAATAAAAACCCCCAAAAATTCCAGCTAAAAATCCCCAAAAATTCCCAATAAAAACCAAAAAAATTCCCAATAAAAACCCAAAAATTCCCACTAAAACCCCCCAAAAATTCCAATTAAAATATCCAAAATTCCCATTAAATAACCCAAAAATTCCCAATAAAAACCCAAAAATTCCCAATAAAAACCTCAAAAAATTTCAAATAAAAATCCAAAAATTCCCACTAAAAACCCTCAAAGTTCCCACTAAAAAATCCCCCAAAATTCCCAATAAAAATATCCAAAATTCCAAATAAAAACCCCCCAAAATTCCCAATAAAAACCTCAAAAAATTCCCACTAAAAATCCCAAAAAATCCCATTAAAATCTCCAAAAATTCCCAATAAAAACCCCAAAATTCCCATTAAAAAAATCCCAAAAATTCCCAATTAAAAACCCCAAAAATTCCAACTAAAAATCCCAAAAAATTCCCAATAAAAACCCCAAAAATTCCAAATAAAAATCCCCAAAATTCCCATTAAAAAAACCCCAAAACCCCCAATAAAATCCTCCCAAAATTCACATTAAAACTTTTCAAAATTCCCAATAAAAATCCCCAAAAATTCCCAATAAAGTCCCCCAAAATTCTAAAAAAAACCCCAAAAAACCCCAATAAAATCCTCCCAAAATTCACATTAAAACCCCCAAAACTCCCCCAAAAAAACCCAAAAAAAACCCAAAAATTCCCAAAAAATTCCCTTAATCCCCAAATTTGCCCAAATTGTCCCCAGATTGTCCCCAAATTGTCCCCAGACCTTGAGCTTGGGCACGTCCTGGATGCGAACGTCGTCGGTGACGGTGCCGACAACCACGGCCGTTCTGTCGGCCCTGCCCGGCTTCTTCATCATCCTGATCTAAAAAAAATATAAAATAAATCTTAAAGTATCCAAAAATTGTTTTTGGGACATTTTCAGGACATTTTTGGGGTGAATTCGGGGGACATTTGGGCTGATTTTTAAAGTATTTTTGGGGATATTTTCAGGATAATTTCGGGATATTTTTGAGATGATTTTGGGTGAATTCCAGAATATTTTTGGGGCTGTTTTTGAGACAATTTCAGAATAATTTCAGAATATTTTCAGGATATTTTTGGGGTGAATTCAGGGGATTTTTGGGGTCTCACCAGCCTGGACAGAGCCAGGGGAGGGCGGTTGGAGCGGCTCATGAAGAGACGTTTGAGAACCACGCGGTTGAAAGGAGCGTTGGTGCGGCGGGCCAGGAACCGGTACAGCTGGAACGGGATAAAAACCGGGAAATTGGGATAAAAACGGGATAAAAAACCGGGAAATTGGGATAAAAAATGGGGTAAAAAACCGGGAAATCGGGATAAAAAACGGGGTAAAAAACCGGGAAATTGGGATAAAAAACCGGGATAAAAAACCGGGAAATTGGGATAAAAAACGGGATAAAAATCGGGAAATCGGGATAAAAAACGGGTTAAAAAACCGGGAAATTGGGATAAAAAACGGGGTAAAAAACCGGGAAATTGGGAAAATCGGGAGAAAAAAATGGGGAAAAGTCAGAGCTGAGGAAGGGAACGGAACGGGAAGAGACGGGAAAGCGGAAAAAATGGGGAAAATGGAAAAGATGCGGGAAAAATGGGGAAAATAAAGGGAAAAACCGGGGAAAAAAACGGGAATAACCGGGAAAAAAAGGGGAAAACCGCGGAGACGAACAAGTAGGGCTGCAAAACCGGGAAAAGGGGGGGAAAAAAAAAGGAAAGCTCAGAGATGGAGCAGAGAAATGGGGAAAAACCGGGAAAGAGGGAGGGGAACCGGGACCGAACCGGGGCCGATCCCAGCGCCAATCCCGGGCCGAACCGGGCCCGAACCGGGCCAGGCTCACCTTGACCAGCAGCCTGAGGTAAATGTCCTGGCTCTTGGGCTCCTTGCGCCGCACCTTGCGGTCCTTGTCGTGGCGGATGTCGATGCCCTGAGGCGACACCGGGCCCGGTCAGCGCCGGGGCCGCATCGGTGCCCCGGTACCGCCCCGGTACCGCCAAGGCCGCCCCCCCGCGCGCCCCCCGCGCCCTCCCGAGCCTCCCCGCGCCGCCCCGAGCCGGCCCCGAGCGCCCCCGGCCGCGGATGGCGGCGGATCCGGGATCCCCGGCCTGCACCCACCATGGTGGCGGCGCGGGAGAGAGGCGGAAGTGCGGCCGCGCGGGGGGTTATGGGAGAGAGAAGGTGTTTCCGGTGTGCGCCGGAAGTGAGTACGGCAAGGTGTTTCCGGTGTGTGACGGAAGTGAGTACGCGAGGTGTTTCCGGTGTGTGACGGAAGTGAGTACGCGAGGTGTTTCCGGTGTGTGACGGAAGTGAGTACGCGAGGTGTTTCCGGTAAATGCCGGAAGTGAGTAAAGTGATGTGTTTCCGGTGAGTGACGGAAGTGAGTACGCGAGGTGTTTCCGGTGTGTGCCGGAAGTGAGTGCGGGGCCGCTCTGTCCCCGCACTCTATGGCGCTGGAGGACCGAGCCGTTATGATTCTGCGGGATCCTTAATGAGCGCCGTTAATTAGTGGGAGCGCGGTGTGTGACGGAAGTGAGCGCGGTGAGGGAGACGTGTGGCGTTTCTCGTGTATGCCGGAAAAGAGTTCGGTAAGGGAGAGACGAGCGTTTCCGGTGTCTACCGGAAGTGAGTACCATGAGGGAGAGACAAGGCGTTTCCGGTGCGTGCCGGAAGTGAAGGCGGGGCCGCTCTGTCCCCGCACTCTATGGCGCTGGAGGACCGAGCCGTTATGATTCGGCGGGCTCCTTAATGAGTGCCGTTAATTAGCGGGAGCGCGGTGCGTGCCGGAAGTGAGTGCGGTGGGGGAGAGGTGAGACGTTTCCGGTGTATGCCGGAAATGAGTACGGTGAGGTGCTTCCGGTAAGTGCCGGAAGTGAGTACGGTGAGGTGTTTCCGGTGAGTGCCGGAAGTGAGTACGGTGATATGTTTCCGGTGTATGCCGGAAGTGAGTACGGTAGTGTATTTCCGGTGCGTGCCGGAAGTGAGTACGGTGATGTGTTTCCGGTGAGTGCCGGAAGTGAGTACGGTGATGTGTTTCCGGTGCGTGCCGGAAGTGAGTACGGCGATATGTTTCCGGTGAGTTCCGGAAGTGAGTACGGTGAGGTGTTTCCGGTGAATGCCGGAAGTGAGTACGGTGCGGTGTTTCCGGTAAATGCCGGAAGTGAGTACGGTGATGTGTTTCCGGTGAGTGCCGGAAGTGAGTACGGTGAGGTGTTTCCGGTAAATGCCGGAAATGAGTACGGTGATGTGTTTCCGGTGAGTGCCGGAAGTGAGTACGGTGATACGTTTCCGGTGTGTGCCGGAAGTGAGTACGGTGATGTGTTTCCGGTGTGTGCCGGAAGTGAGTGCGGTGAGGGAGAGACAAGGCGCTTCCGGTGCGCGCCGGAAGTGAAGGCGGGGCCGCTCTGTCCCCGCACTCTATGGCGCTGGAGGACCGAGACGTTATGATTCTGCGGGATCCTTAATGAGCGCCGTTAATTAGTGAGAGCGCCGTGTGTGACAGAAGCTAGCGCGGTGAGGGAGACGTGTGGCGTTTCCCGTGTATGCCGGAAAAGAGTACGGTAAGGGAGAGACGAGCGTTCCGGTGTCTACCGGAAGTGAGTACCGTGAGGGAGAGAGGAGACTTTCCGGCGTGTACCGGAAGTTAACGCGGGGCCGCTCTGTCCCCACACTCTATGGCGCTGGAGGACCGAGCCGTTATGATTCGGCCGGATCCTTAATGAGCCGTTAATTAGCGGGAGCGCGGCGCGTGCCGGAAGTGAGTGTGGTGAGGGACAGCGGTGACGTTTCCTATTTGTACCGTAAGTGCGGTGAGGGAGAGGTGCGGCGTTTCCGGTGTGTGCCGGAAGTGAGTACGGTGGGGGCGAGGTGTGGCGTTTCCGGTGTGTGCCGGAAGTGAGTATTGTGTGGCAGATGTGAGGCGTTTCCGGTGCGTGCCGGAAGTGAGTGCTGTGTGGGAGAGACAAGGCGTTTCCGGTGCGCGCCGGAAGTGAAGGCGGGGCCGCTCTGTCCCCGCACTCTATGGCGCTGGAGGACCGAGCCGTTATGATTCGGCGGGATCCTTAATGAGCGCCGTTAATTAGTGAGAGCGCCGTGTGTGACAGAAGCTAGCGCGGTGAGGGAGACGTGTGGCGTTTCCCGTGTATGCCGGAAAAGAGTACGGTAAGGGAGAGACGAGCGTTCCGGTGTCTACCGGAAGTGAGTACCGTGAGGGAGAGAGGAGACTTTCCGGCGTGTACCGGAAGTTAACGCGGGGCCGCTCTGTCCCCACACTCTATGGCGCTGGAGGACCGAGCCGTTATGATTCGGCGGGATCCTTAATGAGCCGTTAATTAGCGGGAGCGCGGTGCGTGCCGGAAGTGAGTGTGGTGAGGGAGAGCTGTGGCGTTTCTTATTTGTACCGTGAGTGCGGTGAGGGAGAGGTGTGGCGTTTCCGGTGTGTGCCGGAAGTGAGTGCTGTGTGGGAGAGACAAGGCGTTTCCGGTGTGTGCCGGAAGTGAGTACGGTGGGGGCGAGGTGTGGCGTTTCCGGTGCGTGCCGGAAGTGAGTACGGTGGGGGCGAGGTGTGGCGTTTCCGGTGTGTGCCGGAAGTGAGTACGGTGGGGGCGAGGTGTGGCGTTTCCGGTGTGTGCCGGAAGTGAGTATTGTGTGGCAGATGTGAGGCGTTTCCGGTGCGTGCCGGAAGTGAGTGCTGTGTGGGAGAGACAAGGCGTTTCCGGTGTGTGCCGGAAGTTCGCGCGGGGCCGCTCTGTCCCCGCACTCTATGGCGCTGGAGGACCGAGCCGTTATGATTCGGCGGGATCCTTAATGAGCCGTTAATTAGCGGGAGCGCGGTTAATTAATGGAAGTCATTGTCCCCCAGCCTCCCCACAGTGTCCCCGAGTTTTGGGGTGCGGGTCTCGGCCCTCCCTTCCCCAGTGCTCCCAGTTCAGTTTCCCAATTTTCTTTTATTTTGTTTTATTTTTTTATTTTAATTCTGTACAAAAACCCTTCCCCCACCCCCGGGGGATGGGGGGGGGCGCGACCCCTCCCCCACCCCCTCAAAAAAATCCCTCGTGCTGGGGGGGGGAGGGGCAATAAAGTGGTCAAAGTGCCGGGGGGAGGGGCAGGGAGATTTTGGCGAGGGGGTGACGAGGGCGCCCCTCCCCCCACCCCAGTAACGCTACTGGCCTGAACTGGGAATGGTCACTGGGGGAGGGGAGGGGGTGGGGAGAGACCCCTCCCCCCAAAATTTGTGCTTTGATCCAGCCCGGGGGGGGCTGGGAATAAATAGGGAATGGGGGGGGGGAGGGGATGTGGGAATTCGGGGGGGTCCCGGGAATTTGGGAATGTGGGGGGAGGGAGCTGCAGGATCCTGGTGATGGATCCCAGTCCTGGATTTAATTCCTGGGTCCCAGTCCTGAATCCCAGTCCTGGATCCCA
Source organism: Catharus ustulatus (assembly GCF_009819885.2). NCBI lineage: Eukaryota > Metazoa > Chordata > Aves > Passeriformes > Turdidae > Catharus > Catharus ustulatus. The sequence goes on from NC_046255.1 coordinate 1,471,218, forward strand.
GTTCTGGATCCCAGTTCTGGATCTCTGCAGTGATCCCAGCTTGGATTTCCTTTGTGGATCCTGGTCCTGGATTTGATCCCTGGCTCCCAGTCCCAGTGATGGATCCCAGTCCTGGATCCCAGCCTAGATTTCCTTTGTGGGTCCAGGTCCTGGATTTGATTCCTGGATTCCAGTCCTGGATTTCCTCAGGGACCTCCTCAGGGATCCCAGCCTGGATTTCTTTTTGGGATCCGGGTCCTGGAGTTGCTCCCTGAGTCCCAGTCCTGAATCCCAGTCCTGGATCCCAGTTCTGGATCTCTGCAGTGATCCCAGCCTGGATTTCCTTTTCGGATCCAGGTCCTGGAGTTGCTCCCTGGATCCCAGTCCTGGATCCCAGTCCCAGTCCCAGCGATGGATCCTAGTCCTGGATCCCAATCTGGATTTGCTTTGTGGATCCAGGTCCTGGAGTTGTTCCCTGGATCCCAGTCCTGGATCTGCCCGGACCCTCGGGGGCTGTTCGGTTATCTCAGTGGATTTTGTGTTCCTGGGTCAGTTCTGGGCTGTTCCTGATGGTTCTGGATCCCCTGGGAGCAGTTCTGGATCCCCTGGGGAGGTTCTGGATTCCTTGGAGCAGTTCTGGATCCCCTGGAGCCATCCTGGATCCCTCTGATCAATTCTGGATCCCCTGCACCCACCCCAAACCCCTCCAGGACGATCCCAAATTCCCAAATCCCGCTCAGATCCGTCCATGATGTGCTGGAATCAATGGAACCACCCTGGATCCCTCCGGGACAATCCCAAATTCCCAAATTCTGCTCAGATCCTTCCATGGAGCGCTGGGATCTGTGGAACCACCCTGGATCCCTCCAGGACGATCCCAAATTCCCAAATCCCGCTCAGATCTGTCCATGGAGCTCCAGGATCCCGTGGGACCATCCCAGATCCCTTCAGGATGATCCCAAATTCCCAAATCCTGCTCAGATCTGTCCATGGCGCTCTGGGATCTGTGGAACCACCCTGGATCCCTCCAGGACGATCCCAAATTCCCAAATTCTGCTCAGATCCTTCCATGGTGCGCTGGGATCAATGGAACCACCCTGGATCCCTCTGGGATGATCCCAAATTCCCAAATCCCGCTCAGATCTGTCCATGGAGTGCTGGGATCACTGGAATCACCCAGGATCCCTCCAGGACGATCCCAAATCCCGCTCAGATCTGTCCATGGCGTGCTGGGATCAATGGAACCACCCTGGATCCCTCCAGGACAATCCCAAATTCCCAAATTTTGCTCAGATCCATCCATGGCGTGCTGGGATCAATGGAACCACCCTGGATCCTTCCAGGACGATTCCAATTTCCCGATCCCCGCTCAGATCTGTCCGTGGCGCTCTGGGATCACTAGAATCACCCAGAATCCCTCCAGGACGATCCCAAATCCTGCTCAGATCTCTCCATGGAGCGGTGGAATCAATGGAATCACCCTGGATCCCTCTGGGATGATCCCAAATCCCAAATCCCCGCTCAGATCTGTCCATGGAGCTCTGGGATCAATGGAACCATCCCAGACCCCTCCAGGATGATCCCAAATTCCCAAACCCCGCTCAGATCTATCCATGGTGCTCTGGAATCACTGGAATCACCCTGGATCCCTCCAGGACGATCCCAAATCCCCAAATTTTGCTCAGATCCATCCGTGGCGTTCTGGGATCAATGGAACCACCTGGGATCCTTCCAGGATGATCCCAAATTCCCAAATCCCGATCAGATCCATCCATGGAGCTCCAGGATCCCATGAGACCATCCCAGATCCCTCTGGGACGATCCCAAATTTCCCAAACCCCCTCAGATCCATCCATGGAGCTCTGGGATCAATGGAACCATCCCAGATCCCTCCAGGCCGATCCCAAACTCCCGATCCCTGCTCAGATCTGTCCATGCTGTGCTGGGATCACTGGAACCATCCCAGATCCTTCCAGAAAGATCCCAATTTCCCAAATCCCCGCTCAGATCTGTCCGTGGCGCGCCTCGTAGCGCGCCAGGATGGCGCGGAAGCGCTGGAGCTCGCGGCGCGCGGCGGCCACCTCGAGGCGCAGCGCGGCGTTCTCGCGCTCCAGGAACGCCGCCCGCACCGAGATCTGGTTCTCCTTGAGGCGCCGCGCGTCCCGCGAGCGCTTGGCCGCCGCGTTGTTCCGCGAGCGCCGGCTCCAGTACTTCTCGTCCTGGGGGGGGACAAGGGGCGGTCAGGGGGGAACAGGGACACCCAGGGACACTGGGAGTGACCACTGGGGTTGGGATGGACACTGGGAGTGACCCCTGGGGTGGGGATGGACACTGAGAATGACCCCAAGGACAAGGGATGGACACTGGGAGTGACCTCAGGAACAAGGGATGGACACTGGGAGTGATCACTGGGGTGGGGAGAGCTCCAGGGACACTGGGAGTGACCACTGGGGTTGGGATGGACACTGGGAATGACCCCAAGGACAAGGGATGGACACTGGGAGTGACCACTGGGGTTGGGATGGACACTGGGAGTGACCCCAAGGACATTGGGATCCACCCAAGGATGTTGGGATGGACACAGGGATGGGGGATGGACACTGGGAATGACCTCAAGGATGAGGGATGGACACTGGGAGTGATCCCTGGGGTGGGGAGAGCCCCAGGGACACTGGGAGTGACCACTGGGGTTGGGGTGGACACTGGGAATGACCCCAGGGGGGTTGGGATCCACCCAGGGGTGTTGGGATGGACACTGGGAGTGACCCCAAGGACAAGGGATGGACACTGGGATGACCCCAGGGATGAGGGATGGACATGGGGGTGGGGGATGGACACTGGGAATGACCACTGGGACGAGGGATGGACACTGGGATGGGGGATGGACACTGGGAGTGACCCCAGGGACAAGGGATGGACACTGGGATGGGGGATGGACACTGGGAATGACCCCAAGAACAAGGCATGGACACTGGGAATCATCCCCAAATAATCCCCAAAAAATCTCAAAAATAAAATCCCAAAAATTCCCAAACAATAAAATAAAACAAAATAAAAAACCCCAAAACTCTTTAAAAAAAATCTCAAAAAATCTAAAAAAAAAAATCCATAAAAAATCCAAAAAAAATCTCCAAAAAATAATAATAAAAAAATCCCAAAAAAATCCCCTCAAAAACTCCCCCCACAAAAAAATAAAATTTAAAAAAAAATCCCAAAAAAATCTAAAAAAATCCCCCCACAAAACCTCACTAAAATCCCCAAAAATCCCCCCCAAAAAATCTCAAAAAAAATTTCAAAAACCCCCAACCCCACCCCAAAAATCCCCAAAAAATCTTAAGAAAAAAAGAAAAAAACCACAAAAAATCCCCAAAAATCCCGCAGCTGGCTGACCCCAACCCCAATTTTTGTGATTTTTTTTGGGGTGTTTTTGGCTGGTTTTTGGGGTGATTTTTGGTGTTTTTGGTACCTTCTGCTCCTCGGGCACGTGCACCTTGCGCGCCTTGCGGGCGATGGGCTGCGGCCGCAGCTCCTCCTGCGAGAAGCGCAGGCGCCGGGGGTCGAACGGGGCAGCCCCTCCCCCCAGCGCCTCGGCCTCCGGCAGCGCCTCCGCGGGCGCCCGCGGCGGGCCCGGGGCTGCGGGGGGGGACAGAGAGGGGGTTATGTCGCGATATGTCGCGATATGTCATGATATGTCGCGATAGGAGGGCGGTGTGCCTGTGGGGGGCGGTGCCACAAGCTCGTGGGGGGAGGGCCAGGGCTGCGGGCGGGGATGGCGAGGGGTTTATGTCACGATATATCGCGATAGGAGGGCAGTGTGCCTGTGGGGGGCGGTGCCACAAGCTCGTGGGGGGGGCCTGGGGCTACAGGGGGGGAATGGCAAGGGGTTTATGTCACGATATGTCGCGATAGGTTGGATTATGTCGCGATACGTCATGATAGGAGGGCAATATGTCGCGATAGGAGGGCGGTGTGCCCGTGGGGGGCGGTGCCACAAGCTCATGGGAGGGAACAGCAAGGGGTTTATGTCGTGATACATCACAATATGTTGCGATATATCGCGATAGGAGGGCGGTGTGACTGCGGAGGGGGGTGCCACAAGCTCGTGGGGGGGAATGGCAAGGTGTTTATGTCGTGATATGTCACGATAGGAGGGCGGTGTGGCCATTGGGGAGGGTGCCACAAGCTCGTGGGGGGGAACGGCGAGGCGTCTATGTCGTGATATGTCGCGATAGGAGGGCGGTGTGCCCGTGGGAGGGGCTTTAAGGGAGGCGCTGTCGCAACGTGGGCGGGGCTGACTATCGCGATACGAGCGCCGTCGCGATCGGGGGAGGGGGGGAATCGCGATAGGACGGGCCCACCCCCAACATCTGTCACGACAGGGATCCACCCCCCGTGAAAGGGCGTGGCTTAAAGGGGCGTGGCTTAAAGGGGTGTGGCCTAAAGGGGCGTGGCACAAAGAGGCGTGGGTTAAAGGGGCGTGACTCAAAGGGGCGTGGCTTTAAAGGGCCTTAGCCCAAGGGGCGTGGCTTTAAAAGGGTGGGGGTATAAAGAGGCGTGGTCTAAAGGGGCGTGGTCTAAAGGGACATGACATAAAGGGGGTGTGGTCTATAGGGGCGTGGTTTTAAGGGGCATAACCTAAAGGGGCGTGGCTTAAAGGAGTACAGTACAAGGAGGCGTGGCCTAAAGGGGGCGTGGTAAAGGACGTGGTTTTAAAGGGGCGTGGCTTAAAGGGGAATAACCTAAAGGGGCGTGGCTTAAAGGAGTACAGTACAAGGAGGCGTGGCCTAAAGGGGGCGTGGTAAAGGACGTGGTTTTAAAGGGGCGTGGCTTAAAGGGGAATAACCTAAAGGGGCGTGGCTTTAAGGGGAATAACCTAAAGGGGCGTGGCTTAAATGGCAATAGCCTGAAGGGGCGTGGCTTAAAGGACCATAGCATAAAGGGGCGTGGCTTTAAAGGGGTGGGGCACAAAGAGGCGTGGCCTAGAGGGGGTGTGGCTCAAAGGGGAATAACCTAAAGGGGGCGTGACCTAAAGGAACATAACCTAAAGGGGCGTGGCTTTAAACGGGTGAGGTAAAAAGAGGCATGGCCTAGAGGGCACGTGGCTCAAAGGGGCGTGGCTTTAAAGGGGTGGGGCTCAAAGGTGAATAACATAAAGGGGCGTGGTTTAAATGACCATAACATGAAGGGGCGTGGCCCAGAGGGGTGGGGTAGAAAGAGGCGTGGCCTAAAGGGGGTGTGACACAGAGGGGCGTGGGCTAAAGGGGCGTGGCCAAAGGTGTGGTTTAAAGTGGCATAACCTAAAGGGGCGTGGTTTAAATGACCATAGCCTAAAGGGGGCGTGGCTTAAATGGCCATAGTCTGAAGGGGGCGTGGTTTAAATGGCCATAGCCTAAAGGGGCGTGGTTTAAAGCGGCATAACCTAAAGGGGCGTGGTTAAAATGATCATAGCCTAAAGGGGGCGTGGCTTAAATGGCCATAGCCTAAAGGGGGCGTGGTTTAAATGGCCATAGCCTAATGGGGGCGTGGCTTAAATGGCCATAGCCTAATGGGGCGTGGCTTAAATGGCCATAGCCTAAAGGGGCGTGGCTTTAAAAGGGTGGTGTACAAAGAGGCGTGGCCTAAATGGGCGTGGCACAAAGGGGCGTGGCCGGGACCCCCCAAACCCCCCTCCCCGATCCAGCCCCGCCCCCCTCCCGCCCCCCCCGCCCCTCCCCCACGCACCGGGCGCCCTCTCGGGGGTCTCGGGGGTCTCGGGGGGGCTGGGGGGGGGCAGCCCGTGCTCCCTCAGGAACTCGTCCAGGTCCACGTACTCCAGCTCCGCCCCTCCCCCCCCCGCCCCTCCCCCACCCAGCTGGGGGGGAGGGGGCGGCCCCGGCCGTTCCCACGGGGGGGGAGGGGCGAAACCCCCGCGGCTCCCGCCGGGCTCGTCCATGCCTGGGGGGGGAGGGGTCAGAGGTCATGGGGGGGGGTCTGGGACCCCTCCCCACCCAAAATCACCCCGGGAGGGTTTTGGGGAGGGGGAAAAATAAATAAAAAATTCCAGACAAAAATGACCCAAATTCCACACGAAATTACCCAAAATCCCCTCAAAAATCCATTAAAAAATGACCCAAAATTCTACCCCAAATCACCCCAAAATTACCCAAAATTCCCCCCAAAATTTCGTCAAAAAATCACCCAAATCCCACCTGAAATCACCCAAAATTACGCAAAAATCCATCCCAAAAATTCCCAAAATTCCACCCAAAATCACCCCAAAAATGACCCAAAAATCCATCCCAAAAATACCCAAAATTCCATCAAAAGATGATCCAAATTCCACCCCAAATCCCCCCCAAAAATACTCAAAATTCCATTCAAAAATGACCCAAAATTCCACCCGAAATCACCCAAAATTCCCCCTAAAAATACCCCAAAATTCATCAATAAAGGACCCAAAATTCCACACGAAGTCACCCAAAATCCCCCCTAAAAATACCCAAAATTCCCCCCCAAATTATTCAAAATTCCATCCAAAAATGACCCAAATTCCACCCCAAATCCCCCCTAAAAATACTCAAAATTCCATTCAAAAATGACCCAAAATTCCACCCGAAATTACCCCTAAATCCCCCCTAAAAATACCCAAAATTCCACCTCAAAATATCTAAATTCCACCCGAAATCACCCCAAAAATTACTCAGAATTCCATCCAAAAATGACCCAAATCCCCCAAAATCCCCCTCAAAATGACCCAAATTCAACCCGAAATCACCCAAAATCCCCCCTAAAATTACCCAAAAATTCATCAATAAAGGACCCAAAATTCCACACGAAATCACCCAAAATCCCCCCTAAAAATACCCAAAATTCCCCCCAAAATGACCCAAAATTCCCCCCCAAAATTCCCCCCAAAATAACCCAAAAATTCATCAATAAAATACCCAAAATTCCACCCGAAATCATCCACAAATCCCCCTAAAAACACCCAAAATCCCCACAAAAATGCCCAAAATTCCACCTGAAATTACCCCAAATCCCCCCTAAAAATACCCAAAAATCCATCAATAAATCCCCCAGAATTCTACCCGAAATCACCCCCAAAATTACCCAAAATTCCATCCAAAAATGACCCAAATCCCCCCAAAAATGACCCAAAAATTCCCCAAAAATTCCCCAAAAATACCCAAAAATCCATCCAAAAATACCCAAAATTCCATCAAAAAATTCCCCAAATCCCCCAAAATTTCCCCGACCCCCTTCCCAAATTTTTTTTGGGGGGGTTCCCCCAAATCCCGCGCTCGTGCCCGTCACGTGACGCCCCCACGTGACCGCGCCCCGCGCGTGGGGGGGACACGGGACACGGGGGGGGGGGAGGGGCGGGGGGAGGGGGGGGACACACGCGCGCACGTGCGGCGGTCACGTGGGGGGATCCCCCGCCCCCACGTGCGGATTCACCTCGGGTGACCCCCCCGGGATGGGGGAGGGGACACCGGGAACGGAAAAGGGGCGACACCGGGACCGGACCCGCCCCTTCCCATCCCGGTACCGGTACCGGTGTCCCGGTCCGGGTGTCCCGGTTCCAGACCCGGTCTCGGTGTCCCCGCCGATCCCAGTCCCGGTCCGGTGCGGTCCTGGTCCCGGTGTCCCCTCCCTCACCCTCCGGTCCCGGTCCCGGTCCGGGTCCCGGTGTCCCCCCGCAATGTCCCGGTCCAGTCTCGGTGTCCCGGTCCCGGTCCTGTCCTCACCCCCCGGTCCAGTCCTGGTGTCCCGGACCCGGTGTCCCCTCCCTCAACCCCCGGTCCCGGTGTCCCCCGCGATGTCCCGGTCCAGTCCCGGTCCCGGTATCCCGGTCCCGGTCCTGTCCTCACCCCCCGGTCCAATCCCGGTGTCCCGGTCCGGCCCCGGCTTGCGGTTCCCGGTCCTCACTCCCCGGTCCAGTCCCGGTGTCCCATTCCCGGTCCAGTCCCGGTATGCCGTTCCCGGTCCCGGTGTCTCCCCCGGTGTCCCGGTCCAATCCCGGTCCTGGTATGCCGTTCCCGGTCCTCACCCCCCGGTCCAGTCCCGGTGTCCCGGTCCCAGTCCAGTCCCAGCGTCCCGGTCCCGGTCCAGTCCTGGTGTCCCGGTATCCCGCTCCGGTCCTCAACCCCCGGTCCCGGTGTCCCCCCCGGTGTCCCGGTCCAGTCCCGGTGTCCCGGTCCCGGTGTGCCCCCCGATGTCCCGGTCGCGGTCCAGTCCCGGTATCCCGGTCCAGTCCTGGTTTGCCGTTCCCGGTCCTCACCCCCCGATCCCGGTTTACCGTTCCGGGTCCCGCTATCCCGGTCCGGTTCCGGTCCGGTCCGTTCCTCACCTGCTCCCGGGTGGGTCCCGGCGCGCTCGGCCCGAGCCCCGCGGGGGGCGCTGAGCCCGTGAGGAGGCGTGGCCGGCCCTGACCCCGCCCCCTCGCTCACAGCCAACCCCCGCGCGAGCTCCGCGCTAACCCCGCCCACCGCCAAACAAACCCCGCCCTCTCCGCGCACGCTGCGCGTCCCCCATTGGTCAGCGCCGCTCCAAGCCACGCCCCCGAAGAGAACAAAGCCCCGCCCCTGCACGCACAGGAATAAACACCGCCCCTTTCCCCTTGTCCACGCCCCCCGCGCTCGGCACAGCCAATCGGCGCTCACGGGGCGTGGCCACGGTCAGGCGGCGCGGCCATGCGGGGGCGTGGCCTGACCTACATTGGGCCAATGGGGAGGCGCGCGGCGGGCGGGGCCTGACCCAGTTTCGGCCAATGGGGAGCGGCCAAAGCCGGAGGGGCCGCGAGCACGTGGGGCCGCACGTGCCGGCGCTCTTAAAGGGGCCGCCCGCTCTTAAAGGGGCAACACTGGTGAAACGGCGGCTGGGGGGGAGAAACGAGCGACCTCCTCTCGTCCCTGGGGGAGTCCCGCAGCCCCAGTGACGTCACAGATCCGCGACCCTTCCCCAAATACATCCCCGCCCCCCTACCGGGGGTTTCTCGGAGGCGTGGCCTGGTCCGGTCCCGCGTCACCGATTGGCCACGAGTGTTTATTCCCCCTCCCCCCGCCCCCCATCGCCACCCCCGCACCTTTTTCGGAGCGGCCCGAATCCCCGGCCGCCATCTTTGTTGAGGGCAGCCGCCGCCATCTTGTCTCGCGCCGCCATCTTCCCGGGGAGGCGGCGCTGGCGCCATTTTTGGTGTGGGCAAGGCCCTCCCCTCACCCCTCAGCCCGTCCCGAGGCCGTTCGGGGGTCCCGGAACGCACCCGGTTTAACACCGGGGTTTCCCGCTGTCCACGGTAGCGGCTCCGGACCCGCCGTGAAGCGAACAGGAGGCGGGAGATGAGGCCGGGCCTTCCTCACGTGACTCTACGTCACTTCCGCTTCCGGCAGGGGCGGCGCGTCCGGCCCGGCCCGGCCCGGCCGAGCGGGGCTTGGGACGGCCCCGGGACCCCCGGGCCCCGCCGGGACCCCCCAGGTGAGTGACCGCCGCCCCCTCCCCGCGCTCGGGGCCGCCCCTCGGGGCTGCGGGACCCCCGAACTCGCGGCTGCCCCGCTCCCCCCTCAGGGCTGCGGGACCCCCGCGCTCCCGGCCCCCCCCCCGCGCCTCGCTCGGGCCATGGAGGCGAACGTGAGCGACGAGAGCGGCCACTTCCAGGCGTACCCCTTCGATTTCCTGGATTTCCTGACGCACCAGCGCTCGGAGCCGCCGGAGCCCTTCGAGCCCGCGCCCAAGGCGCTGCCGCTGCCCCCTCCCCAATTCGAGTACCCCCCCCCAGCCAGCGCCCCCCCCTTCGACCGCGCCCCCCTCCCCAAACACAAGCCGGACCCCGCTGCCCCCCCTTCCTCCTCCTCCTCCTCCTCCCAACCCCACCCCAAAAAACCCGACGGGTCCCTGGGGGGCTCCCCGTACCCCCCCCCTCCGCTTCCACCCCCTCCCCAGCCGCTCTTTGAGACCTCGGCCGCTTTCCCCACCCCGCAGTGGGGCATCGTGGACCTCTCCGGCCACCAGCACCTTTTCGGGGGCCTCAAACGCGGCTCGGCCTCGGGCACGACCGGCGGCGTCCCCGGCGGCGCCCCCGGGCCCAACCCGGAACCAAAAGACGAGCGGAACTATTTTAAGCGGCTCAAGTACCTGGTGGAGCGGCGATTCCCGTGCGCCGCCTGCCCCAAGGCCTTCCGGCAGGCCTCGCACCTGGTGCAGCACATGCAGGCCCACGGCGGCGGCGCCGGCGGCGGTGAGGCCCGGCCCTACGAGTGCCGCACCTGCGGCCGCTCCTACAGCCACGGCTCCAGCCTGGTGCGGCACCGCCGCTGCCACCGCGACGGCGCCGAGGACGGGCGCGCTGACCCCGTGCCCAACGGGGTCGGCGTCAACGGGGTTGGCGCGGTGGATGGAGGAGGGCACGCGGCGCCCAACGGGGTGACCGCGGTGGCCACGGTGAGCGTGGCGCCCAGCGCGGTGAACTCGGTGTCCGGCGGGCTGAGCGTGGCTCCCAGCGAGGTCACCGCGGTGGCCACCAACGTCGGCGCCACCAATGTCGGCGCCACCAATGTCAGCACCACCAACGGGGCCGGCAGGGCCGGCGCCTTGCGCGGAGTGACCGCGCCGAGCGCCGGACACGGCGTGGGCGCGTCCCCCAACGGCGTCAACGCGCTGGTGGCCGGCGGGGTGAACCTGGTGGCGCCCGGCGTGACGGTGGCGGTGCCCAACGGGGTGATCCCGGTGCCCAGCGGGGTGATCCTGGCGCCGGGCGGGGTCCCGCTGGCGCCCGTCGGGGTCCCGCTGCCCACGGGCGGCGCCGGCCCGGCGGTTCCCGGCGCGGGCGGCGCCGAGGGCCCCTTCACGTGCCCGCTGTGCTGGAAGGTGTTCAAGAAGCCGAGCCACCTGGCGCAGCACCAGATCATCCACACCGGCGAGAAGCCGTTCGCCTGCGCCGCCTGCGGCCGCGCCTTCAACCGGCGCGAGAGCCTGACGCGCCACGTCAAGACGCACGCCGGCCCGCGCCGCGTGCCCTGCCCCGTGTGCGGGAAGGAGTTCCGCGACGCCGCGTACCTGCTGCGCCACCAGCTGAGCCACGGCGCGCCGCGCCCCGCGCACCGCTGCGACGTCTGCGGCAAGGCCTACGCGGCGCCACAGAGCCTGGTGCGGCACCGGCGAGCCCACGGCGCGCCAGGCGTGGCCGCCGGCGCAGGTGAGCGGGGCTGGGAGAAGGGGTGGATTTATTTCTATTTATTTAGTTTTTTTAAAAATTATTTTTATTTTTTAAAATTTATTTTTATTTTTTAAAATTTATATTTATTTATTTATTTATTTATTTGATTATTATTTGTTTTAATTATGATTTATTTTAATTATTTTTAAAAATAATTATTTTTAATAATTATAATTTTAACAATAAAATTTATCATTTATAATTTTAACAATAATAATTGAAATTTTAATTACTCAAAAAATAACTTTAAAAATTTTACTTAATTGTTCAATATTTATTTAATTATTTTATTTATTTTTCGTAATTGAAGATTTTTTTATTTACAGTAATTTAATACTTAAAGTGTTATTTTACAGCAGTTTATTATTTAATTTAATTTTTTTTTTTGCAGTGATTTATTTGTTGTTTAATGCATTAGGTTTTTTTTTTATTTTAATTTGTTATTTCAAATGTTATTTCGTTTGTGAGTTGGGAATTTTTTTTTACCACTAATTTTTGTGTTATTTAGGATGTTATTTTTTTTAACACCATCTTATTATTTCAAACACGGATTTATTTTTTTACAACAATTTATTCATAATTTAAAACGTTTAATTTTTTCATAGCAATTTATTTAAATTATGTTAAAACGTTTATTGTGTTTAAATGATGCAGCGACTTGCATGTGTGCTTAATATATACCAGAATTAATATAATATAATGTAAGACAATATAATGTAATATAATATAATGCAATATAATACAATATAATACAATAAAATAAACGTAATATAATGTAATGTAAATTATAACATAATATAATATGACATAATACAATGTAATATAATATAATGCAATATAATGCAATACAATATAACAAAATAAACATAATGTAACATAAATTATAACACAATATAATATAATACAATATAGTGTAATATGATATAATGCAATGTAATACAATATAATTGAATATAACAAAATAAACATAATGCAACATAAATTATAACAGAATAGAATATAATACAGTATAGTGTAATATGATATAATGCAATATAATTCAATGTAACAAAATAAATATAATGTAACATAAATTACAACATAATACAATATAATGTAATATAATATAATATAAAACAATATAATACAATATAACAAAATAGATACAATATAATGTAACATAAATTATAACTTAATACAATATAATGCAGTATAATATAATACAATACTTACAAATCTAATTATAAAATAAATACAGAGTCATAAATCTCAACTAACAATTTAAATTCATAACTTTTAAAACAAACCTTAACCATGTATTTATTCACAAAATTTTCTCACCAAATTTTTTTTTTTTTTTTCTCCTTGCAGGCCCCCTGCCCCCCCTCCCCCCCTCCCTCCTCCTCCTCCTCCTCGTCCTCGTCGCGCTCGTTCCCCTGCGGGCTCTGCGGCCGCTCCTTCGGCCGCCGCGAGTCGCTGCGGCGCCACGAGCGCATCCACACCGGGGAGAAGCCGCACGAGTGCGCCGTGTGCGGGAAGCGCTTCCGCGAGTCCTTCCACCTGCGCAAGCACCGCGTGGTGCACACGCGCGAGCGGCCCTACCGCTGCGAGCTCTGCGGCAAGGCCTTCGGCTACCCGCAGAGCCTGACGCGGCACCGCCAGGTTCACCGCGCCGCCGCGCCGCCAACACCACCGCCGGCGCAACCGGGGCTGGGCTGCGGCTCCTGCGGGCAGCGCTTCCCCGACCTGCTGCGCGCCGTGGCCGCCAAGGACGGCGCCGCGGCGACCGAGCGGCAGCACGGCTGCGACGGCTGCGGGCAGGTGTTCGGCTTCCTGGAGAACCTGGTGTGGCACCGCCTGGTGCACCCCGCGGCGCCCGGCCCGGAGCCCGGCGCGGCCGAGGAGCCGCCGGGGCCGCCGCGCGCGCCGCGCTTCGCCTGCGCCACCTGCGGCCGCAGCTTCAAGCGTTTCCTGGCGCTGGTCACCCACAGGTACGTGCACCTGGCCGGAGCGCGGCCGCCCTCCTGCGCCGCCTGCGGCCGGCGCTGCGCCGGCGCCCTGGAGCTGCTGCGGCACCGGCGCCGCCACCTGCGCCTCCGCCCGGCGCCGTGCGCCGCCTGCGGCCGCAAGTTCTGGGCGGCGCCGCTGCTCCGCCGCCACCGCCGCTGCTGCCCCGCCCGGCGCCGCCCGCTGCGCTGCCGCACCTGCGGCCGCTCCTTCCCGCGCGCCGCCGCGCTGCGCCGCCACCGGGCCGGCCACCGCCCGCCGCGCTGCCCGCTCTGCGCCCGCCGCTTCGCCCACGCCGCCGGGCTGGCCGAGCACCGGCGCCGGCACGGGCGGGCGCGGCCGCGGCGCTGCCGCACCTGCGGGAAGGCGTTCCGCTTCCGCTCCAACCTGCTGGAGCACCGGCGCGCGCACCTGGGCGAGGCCGTGTACCGCTGCGAGCGCTGCGGCAAGAGCTTCCACTACCTGGGCTCCATCGCGCGGCATCTGCGCGCGCACCGCCGGCGCCGCCGCGGGGCCCGGCAGCGCGGGAGGGGCCTGGGAGGGCAGGGGGGAGCGGAGGGGACGGGGACGGGGCAGTGAGGGGGGGGGACGGGAGTGGGGACGGTCAGGGATGGTGCGGCGCGGCCGGAAATGGTTAGACCTGGCCTGGAATGCTTAAAGCTGGACTGGAATGGTTAAACCTGGCCTAAAATGGATAGTCCTGGCTTGAAATGGTTAAACCTGGTCCAGAATAGGTCAATCCTGGCCTGAAATGGTTAAACCTGGTCTGGAATGGTCAATCCTGGCCTGAAATGGTCAATTCTGGCCTAAAATGGATAGTCCTGGCCTAAAATGGATAATCCTGGCATAGAATGGTTAAACCTGGCCTGGAATGGTTAAGCCTGGACTGAAATGGTTAAACCTGGTCTGGAATGGTTAAACCTGGCCTGGAATGGTTAAACCTAGCCTGGAATGGTTAAATCTGGCCTGAAATGGTCAATCCTGACCTGCAATGGTCAATCCTGGCCTAAAATGGATGATCCTGGCCTGAAATGGTTAATCCAGGTCTAAAATCGATAGTCCTGGCTTAAAATGGATAGTCCTGGCCTAAAATGGATAGTCCTGGCCTAAAAATGGTTAAACCCAGCCTAAAATGGATAGTCCTGGCCAAAAATGGTTAAACTTGATCTGAAATGGTCAATCCTTGCCTAAAATGGATAGTCCTGTCCTGAAATGGTCAATCCTGGCCTGAAATGGTCAATCCTGGCCCAAAATAGGTCAATCCTGGCCAAAAATGGTCAATTCTGGCCTAAAACGGGTCATCCGGGCCTAAAAGGGATAATCCTGGTTTAAAATGAATAATCCAGGCCCAAACAACCAATCCTGGCCTAAAAATGGCCGATCCAGGCCCAAAATAGCCAATCCTGGGTTAAAAATGGCCAATCCAGGCCCAGAGTGGCCAATCCAGGCCCAGAGTGGCCACCAAGGCCTCTCCAGCCCCCCCCAAGCCGCTCCCGCTGGACATCTGGACTCAGCCCCGGCCGGACACTCGGGACCCCCCCCGGTGACCCCGAATCCCCAAAATTCCAAAACCTCGGCGCTCGCGGCCCCTCCCCCACCCCGGGGGGTGCTGGGATGGGGAGAGGGGCGGGGCAGGGGTGGGGGAGGGGCCACGGCCGCGCTGTACGGAGGGGACCGGAATAAACCGGGAAAAAAACGGAATAAACCAGGAAAAAACCAGAGCAAACCGGAATGAGCCAGAACGAACTGGACTGAACCGGAATGAACTGGAATAAACCAGAAAAAAAAAATGGATTGAACCGGAGCAAACCGGCATGAACTGGAACGAACCAGAAAAAAGCGGAACGAACCGGAATAAACCAGGAAAAAATGGAATAAACCGGAATAAACCAGACTGAACCGGTATGAACCAGAAGTTCAGGTGGGGGAGGGGCGGTTTGGGGGTCACTGATGGCCTGAGGGCGTTGGGGAAGGGGTCAGGGGTCAGTGGTCAGTTAGGCAGAGGTCAGTTGGTCAGTGGGGGTCAGGGGTCATTGGTGATTTCCTCAGGGGTCATTGGTCATTTGGTCAGGGGTCAGTTGGTCAGTGGGAGTCATTGGTCATTTGGTCAGGGGTCAGTGGGGGTCAGTGGTCATTGGTCATTTGGTCAGGGGTCAGTGGTCAGTGGGGGTCAGTGATCATTGGGTGATTTGGTCAGGGGTCAGTGGTCAGGCAGGGGTCACTTGGTCAGGGGTCAGTGGTCAGTGCGGGTCAGGGGTCATTGGTCATTTGGTCAGGGGTCAGTGGGGGTCAGTGGTCATTGGTCATTTGGTCAGGAGTCATTTGGTCATTGGTCATTTGGTCAGGGGTCATTGGTCATTTGGTCAGGGGTCAGTTGGTCAGTGGGGGTCAGGGGTCATATGGTCCCAGTCCCATTTTCACAGGAATTTCGGGGGATTTTTGGGATATTTAAATTCAGATTTTTTTACCCATTTTTGCCAGTTTTCACAGGAATTTCGTGGGTTTGAGGCAGGTGTAATTTTGATTTTTTTTACCCATTTTTGGCATTTTTTGTAAAAATTTCAGGGGATTTTTTTGATATTTAAATTCAGATTTTTTTTTGCCCGGTTTTGGCATTTTTCACAGGAATTTCGGGGGGCTGGCTCCCTCCCCTGGGAACCCCCAGGGACCCCCCCAAATTTACCCAAAAAAGGGGAGGAGCCCCCCAAAGCATCCCCAGCCCCCCTCCCCATTTTGTGCTGATTAATAAAGAGCAATCAAGGATTAATTAATTGCAGATGGGGGGGGTTTATTTGGGGAGGGGGGATTTGGGGTGGTGCCAGTGCTGGAGGTGATGATGATGGTGATGATGGTGGTGATGAAGGTGATGAAGAATGGGGGGCTCCTCCTGCAGGAAATTTTTGGGGTTTTTTTGAGAAAATTCAGCGTTTTTTGGGGGAAATTCATGGGTTTTTTTGGGACAAAATTTTGGAGTTTTTGAAGGAGAAATTCAGGATTTTTTGGGGTAAATTCGGGGATTTTCTGGGAGGAAATTCAGGTTTTTTTGGCAGGGGGATTCAGGGTTTTTAGGGGGAACTTCAGAGGTTTTTGTGGGGGGGATGTTTGGGGGGTTTTTGGGGGGAATTCAGGGGTTTTGGGAGAAAATTTGGGATTTTGGGGGGTGAAAGTTTGGTTTTTTTGTGGGGGGAATTGAGAGGTTTTTGGGGGAAAATTCAGGGTTTTGGGAAGATATTCAGGATTTTTTGGGAAGATAGTCAGGATTTTCTGGGAAGAAATTCAGGATTTTTGGGGAAGAAATTCAGGACTTTTGGGAAGAAATTTAGAGTTTTGGGAAGAAACTCAGGATTTTTTGGGGAAGAAATTCATGATTTTTTGGGAAGAAATTCAGGATTTTCTGGGAAGAAATTCAGGATTTTCTGGGAAGAAATTCAGGATTTTTGGGGGATTTTTGGAGGATTGTTTTTGGGATTTTTGGGGGTCTCTCACCCTCAGGCCGCCGCCCCCTCGAATTTCTTCTTGCGCCCCTCCATGCCGCTCATGGCGTCCACGTTCTTGCGCCAGTCCCCGACCTCGTAGCTCTCCTGGGGGTCCCCAACGGCTCCGTTTTCCCTCACACTCCCTTTTACCCTCACAATTCCCACTTTTCCCTCACATTCCCATTTTCCCTCACATTTCCCACTTTTTTTCCCTTCATGATTCCCATTTTCCCCTCACATTTCCCCCCATTTTCCCCTCAAATTTTCCCCTCACATTTCCCTCGCTTTCCCCTCATTTTTCCCCTCAAAATTCCCACATTTTTTCCCCTCACATTTCCCATTTTCCCCTCATGTTTTCTCTCACATTTTTCCCCTCACATTTCCCCCATTTTTCCCCTCACAATTCCCCATTTTCCCCTCACGTTTCCCCCCATTTTTCCCTCACATTTCCCCCCATTTCCCCCTCAAATTTTCCCCTCACATTTCCCTCATTTTACCCTCGTTTTTCCCCTCAAAATTCCCACATTTTTTCCCCTCACATTTCTCATTTTCCCCTCATGTTTTCTCTCACATTTTCCCCTCACATTTCCCATTTTCCCCTCACGTTTCCACCCATTTTCCCCTCACATTTCCCCTAATTTTGCCCCTCAAAATTCCCACCTTTTTTCCCCCTCACAATTCCCATTTTCCCCTCACATTTTAACCCTCACATTTCCCCCCATTTTTCCTTCACATTTCCCCCCATTTCCCCCTCAAATTTTCCCCTCACATTTCCCTCATTTTCCCCTCATTTTTCCCCTCAAAATTCCCACCCTTTTTCCCCTCACAAATTCCCATTTTCCCCCCTCACTTTTTCCCTCACATTCCCCCTCACATTTCCCCCCATTTCCCCCCTCAAATTTTCCCCTCACATTTCCCATTTTCCCCTCACATTTTCCCTCACATTTTCCCCCATTTTTCCCTCACTTTGCCCCTCACAATTCCCACCTTTTTTCTCCTCACAATTCCCCATTTCCCCCTCATGTTTTCCCCCATTTTTTCCTCAAAATTCCCACCTTTTTTCCCCTCACATTTTCCAATCTTTTCCCCTCACATTTCGTTCTTTTATCCTCACGTTTCCTGCCATTTTTCCCCTCACTTTCCTCCTCACAATTCCCATTTCCCCCTCACTTTTCCCCTCACATTTTCCTCCATCTTCCCCTCGTTTTTCCCCTCAAAATTCCCACATTTTTCCCCTCACATTTCCCATTTTCCCCTCATGTTTTCTCTCACATTTTCCCCTCACAATTCCCCATTTTTCCCCTCACAATTCCCCATTTTCCCCTCCCATTTCCCCTAATTTTTCCCCTCAAAATTCCCACCTTTTTTCCCCCTCACAATTCCCATTTTCCCCTCACATTTTAACCCTCACATTTCCCCCCATTTTTCCTTCACATTTCCCCCCATTTCCCCCTCAAATTTTCCCCTCACATTTCCCTCATTTTCCCCTCATTTTTCCCCTCAAAATTCCCACCTTTTTTTCCCCTCACAATTCCCATTTTCCCTCTCACTTTTCCCCTCACATTTCCCATTTTCCCCTCATGTTTTCCCCTCCTTTTCCCCTCACATTTCCCCCCATTTTTCCCTCACTTTCCCCCTCACAATTCCCACCTTTTTTCCCCTCACAATTCCCCTTTTTTCTCTCACATTTTCCAATCTTTTCCCCTCACATTTCATTCTTTTATCCTCACGTTTCCTGCCATTTTTCCCCTCACTTTTTCCCTCACATTTCCCCTCACAATTCCCCATTTCCCCCCCATTTTTCCCTCACACTTTCCCCTCAAAATTCCCACCTTTTTTCCCCTCACAATTCCCATTTCCCCCTCACTTTTCCCCTCACATTTCCCATTTTCCCCTCACATTTCCCCCCACTTTTCCTCTCATTTTTCTCCTCAAAATTCCCACCTTTTTTCCCCTCACAATTCCCATTTTCCCCTCACATTTCCCCTCACAATTCCCCACATTTTCCCTCACATTTTCCAATCTTTTCCCCTCACTTTTCCCCTCACATTTCCCATTTCCCCCTCATGTTTCCCCTCCTTTTCCCCTCACATTTTCCCCCATTTTCTCCCCTTTTCCCCTCACATTTTCCCTCACGTTTTCCCCCATTTTCCCCTCACTTTCCCCCTCAAAATTCCCACCATTTTTCCCCTCACGTTTCCCCCCATTTTCCCCTCACGTTTCCCCCCATTTTCCCCTCACATTTCCCCATTTCCCCCATTTTCCCCTCACATCTCCCCTTTTCCCCTCACATTTCCCCTCACTTTTCCCCTCAATTTTTCCCCTTTTCCCCCCCATTTTCCCCGCTCACCTTCTCGGCGTCGTCCTTGCGCACCTGCCGCAGCCCGGCCCGCAGGTCGGTGCCCACGCGCGGTTTGGTGCCCAGCAGCGCCGCCATCATGGCGTCGGCCGACAGCCGCACGCGCCGCAGGTTGGGCCGCACGAAGCGCCCGGCGGCCACGCGGCGCCGCAGCTCCTCCAGCTGTGGGGACATTGTTGGGGACATTGTTGGGGACATCGGGGACGGGATTTCCTCCCCTCACTGGGGGACATTTCCGTGAGTGTTGTCCCCACCTCGGCCACGTTCTTGCTGACGCGCGTCCCCATGTCGTAGCGCTCCTCGTCCACGCGCGCCACGCGGGCGTGCAGCTCCCGGCACAGCTCCTGGAGGGGACAGAGGTGGCACCGGAGCGGCGGTGACACCCCGGTGTGTCCCTGGTGTGTCCCCAGTGTCCCCCCGGCTGCGACTCTGGTGCCCCCCGCCATTTTCTCCCCTCACGTTTTTTCGCCATTTTCCCCTTTAGGATTCCCACACTTCTCCCCTCGCATTCCCTCCATTTTTCCCCTCACAATTGCTGCCATTTTCCCGTCAGATTTTACACCATTTCCCCATCACATTTCTCACAATTTCCCCCTCACATTTCCCCCTTTTCCCCTCAAATTTTTAAGCATTTTTCCCTCATGTTTGCTGCCATTTTCCCTCTCACGTTTCCTCCCCATTTTCCCCTCACCTTTCCCACCATTTTCCCCTCAACTTTCCCGCCATTTTCCTCTCACATCGGCCGCCATTTTCCTCTCACATCGGTGGCCATTTTCCCTTCACATCGGCCGCCATTTTCCCCTCACATCGGCCGCCATTTTCCCTTCACATCGGCCGCCATTTTCCCTTCACATTGGCCGCCATTTTCCCCTCACATCGACGGCCATTTTCCATTCACATCTACCGCCATTTTCCCTTCACATCGGCGGCCATTTTCCCTTCACATCGGCCGCCATTTTCCCTTCACATCGGCGGCCATTTTCCCCTCACATCTACCGCCATTTTCCCTTCACATCGGCCGCCATTTTCCCTTCACATCGGCGGCCATTTTCCCCTCACATCGGCTGCCATTTTCCCCTCACATCGGCCGCCATTTTCCCCTCACATCGGCTGCCATTTTCCCCTCACATCGGCCGCCATTTTCCCTTCACATCGGCGGCCATTTTCCCCTCACATCGGCCGCCATTTTCCCCTCACATCGGCGGCCATTTTCCCTTCACATCGGCCGCCATTTTCCCTTCACATCGGCCGCCATTTTCCCTTCACATTGGCCGCCATTTTCCCTTCACATTGGCCGCCATTTTCCCTTCACATCGGCGGCCATTTTACCTTCACATCGGCGGCCATTTTCCTCTCACATCGACGGCCATTTTCCCTTCACATCGGTGGCCATTTTACCTTCACATCGGCCGCCATTTTCCCTTCACATCGGTGGCCATTTTCTCCTCACATCGACGGCCATTTTCCCCTCACATTGGCCGCCATTTTCCCCTCACATCGGCCGCCATTTTCCCCTCACATCGGCGGCCATTTTCCCTTCACATTGGCTGCCATTTTCCCCTCACCTTTCCCCCCATTTTCCCCTCATGTTTCCATCTTTCCCCCTCACCTTTCCCACCCCATTTTCCCCTCACCTGCAGCTCCGTCACCCCCATCCCGCCCAGCTCTGCCAGGGGCGGGCACAGCTCCCCCAAAACCCGAATTTTTTCAGCCGCCCTGTCCTGCTCCTCCTTCTCCAGATCCTTCTTCGCCCTCTGCAGCAGCAGCGTCTGGAGGGAGGGAGGGAACAAAATTTGGGGACCCTCCCCAAAATTTGGAGACCCCCAAAATTTGGGGATCATCCCCAAAAATTCGGGAGCCTCCCTCACCTTCAGCTGGAGCTTGCGAGATGCCGAGATTTTGGATTTTCTCTGCAGGGGAGAAATTTGAGGTCAGGATTTTGGGTGGGAATGGAGTGATTTTGGGTCTGGGGGTTTTGGGGTCTGGGGATTTTTGGAATTTTTTTGGGAAGGGTTTTGGGGGGATTTTGGAGTCTGGGGGTTTTTAGGGAGGGATTTTGGGGCGATTTTGGGGGGCATTTTGTGTGGGAATTGAAGGATTTTGGGGTCTGAGGGTTTTGGGACTATTTTGGGGTTATTTTTGGGACGGTTTTTCAAGGTTTTCAGGATGGTGTTTTAGGATTTTTTGGGGTGTTTTTTGCGATTTTTGGGGTGGTTCTCGAGGTGGTTTTTTGTGGTTTTTGGGGTGATTTTGGGGGTGATTTTTGCAGTTTTCAGGGTGGTTCTCAGGGTATTTTTTTAGGGTTTTAGGGGTAGTTTTTGGTGTGGTTTTGGGGTGGGCTTTTTTAAGTTTTTGGAGCAGTTCTGAGGGTGGTTTTTTGGGGTTTTAGGGGTGAATTTTCAAAGATTATTTTGGGGTTTTCTGGGTGGTTTTGGGGTGGTTCTCAAGGTGTTTTTTGGGGTGATTTTTGGGGTTATCAGGGTGGTTTTTTAGGGTTTTTGGGTGGGTTTTCAGGGGTTATTTTGGGGTTTCAGGGGTGGTGTTTGGGGTGGATTTTCAGGGTGATTTCCAAGGTTTTTTTGGGGTCATTTTGTGATTTTTCAGGGTCATTTTGGGTTATTTTTGGGTGTTTTGTGCCCACCTTGGCGTGCGGCTCCACGGCGTAGCTCCGGTAATTGGCCGAGGATTTCCGGCGGAGGGGAGGGGGCTGCGGGGGGGGGTCCTGGGGGGTCTCCCCGGGCCCCTCCCCCTCCTCCTGCTCCTCCATCTCGGGGGTCTCTGAGCCACGGGCAGGGAAGGGTTAAAGGGGGGAAAAATCCCTAAAAATTCAGGGGGGGAGGAAATTGGGGAGGGGTCTCACCGAGTTGTTCTCCCTGGGGAGAAAGGAGAGGTTGGAGACCCCCAAAATGGGGTGGGGGTCCCAAATTTGAGTGAGGGACCCCCAAATTTGAGTGAGACCCCTCCCCAAAATCTCCCCCCTCATTCCTCAGCTTCTGAAAGGCCCCGGGGGGGTCAGGAGGGGTCACGGGACCCCCCCAAAAATTCCAACCCCCCCAAACTTGTCCCTGTTTGGGGCCAGCGTTGATAAGGGAGAGGGAGGGGGCTAAAAATAGCTCCTTATCAGCCCCTCCCCCACCACGAGGGGACAGAGCTGCTCCTCCCCCCACCCAAAATAAATAAATAACCCCAAGGACACCCAGGACACGATGACACCCCCAAAATCATCCCAAAAAAATAAAAATCACAAAATTCCGAAGATTATCCTGAAAATTATCCAGAATAATCCCCCCAAAAAATCCTAAAAATTCCACATTTATCACAAAAATTCCTGGGACATCCCACCCTAAATCACCCCAAAAAAAATCCCAAAAATTCCTCAAATGATCCCAAATTGACCCCTCCCAAATTCCCTCCACTTTGAGACGACCCCTCCCCCAAAATTCCCCCCAAAATCCAACCCAAAATTGCCCCAAAAATTCCCCAAAACCCAACCCCAAATTCCCTCAAATCCAACCCCGAATTCCCCCCAAATCCAACCCAAAATTCCCCAAAATTCCTCCCAAACCATTCCTGGAGCCCAAATTCCCCAAAATTCCCCAAAACTCCTCCCAGACCCCCCCCAAATCCAACCGAGACCCCCCAAAACCTCCCCAAATTCCCCCCAAAAATCCCAAATTCCCTCCCAAAAATTCCTTCGGGACTTCCCTTAATTCCCTCTAAATTTCCCCCCAAAATCCCCAAAAACCTCCCTGGGATTTTGAGACCCTCCCTGGACTCCCCCAAACCCCTCAGGACCCCAAAGCCCCCCCAGGACCCCCCAAATTCTCCCCACCCCGGTACCTGTGGGAGCGGAGCCGTGGGAAAGCGGCGGCGCTTTATGAATGGGAGGGGGCGGGGCCTCGGGGGGCGGGGCTTAAAGGGGGCGGGGGGGGGATTTGGGGGGATTTTGGGGGGGTCCAGAGAGGATTTGGGGGTCCTAAGAGGATTTTGGGGGTCCTGAGGGGATCTTTGGGGGTCTCTGGGGGGAATTGGGGGGTTTTGGGGGGGATTTTTGGGTGTTCTGGGAGGATTTTGGGGGGTCTTGAGGGGATTTTGGAGGTCCTGAGGGAATTTGGGGGGATTCTGGGGGGATTTTGGGGGGCTGATTTGGGGCAGGGGGTCTCAGGCACTGGCAGGATAATTTGGGGAGGGGTCTTGGGGGACAGGGAGGGGGATTTGGGGTGATTTTGGGGCCAATTTTGGGGTGATTTTGGGGTCTCTGGGTAAAACGGACGATTTGGGTCTGGGGTCTCACTGCGGGGGGGGCACCTTGCGGAACCGGGCGTGGCCTGGGGGCTCCCCAGGCCCCCCCCAGGGCTCGAAGCCCCCTCCCCTGGCCAGCGCCGCCGCCCGCGCCCGCAGCGCCTCCAGCTGGGGGGGGCGCAGGGTGGGCACGAACCTGGGGGGAGAGGGGGGGGGAATTGGGTCTGGGGGCTGCCCAGAGCCTGGGGAGGGGCTCGTTTGGGTCTGGGGGTGTTAATTAATTCAATTTGGGTCTGGGGGCTGCACTCACGTGGGCAGCTCCAGCAGCAGGGTGGCCCCGGGCGCAGCCAAAGCCCCCAGGGAGGGGCTCAGGGCCGGCAATGACCTGGGCAGGGGGGAGGAGACCCCAGACTCATTTGGGGAGGGGTCCTCGGGGGATTTTGGGACCTCACAGAAACCCCCAGACCCCTCCCACGAATTCCAAAATCTGCAGGGCCCCCCAAAACCTCCCCAGGACCCCCCAAAACCTCCCCAGGACCCCCCAAAAACCCCCCAGGACCCCCCAAAAAAACCCCCAGGACACTTCTAGGACCCCCAAAACCTCCCCCAAAATCCCCCAGAACCCTCAAAACCTCCCCAGGACCCCCAAAACCCTCCCAGACCCT
Source organism: Catharus ustulatus (assembly GCF_009819885.2). Lineage (NCBI taxonomy): Eukaryota > Metazoa > Chordata > Aves > Passeriformes > Turdidae > Catharus > Catharus ustulatus. Next base: position 1,495,116 of record NC_046255.1, read on the forward strand.
TCCAAGACCCCCAAAATCCCCTCAGACCCCCCCAGGACCCCCACCCACCTCCAGCCCAGCACCAGCAGCCGGCAGAGCCCCCCGAGGCGGGCGGGGGTCTCGGGGGGTCCCCCCAGGGGCAGGAACCGAATCCGGAGCGGGAGAGGAGCCAGCGGGCCTGGGGGGAGATTTTGGGGGGGTCAGAGAGGGTCTGGGGGTGTTTTTGGGGGGTCCTGAGGGGGTCTGGGGGGTCAGGGTCACTCAGGGTCACTCAGGGTCACTCGGGGTCACTCACCCAGCGGGTTGGAATCGTCACTGGGGGGGTCCCGCCGCTCTGGGGAGGGGTCTCGGTCCCCAGGGGGGTCTCTGGGGGGGTCTCTGGGGGTCTCCCCCTGCAGCAGCTCCGTCAGCAGCTCGGTGACAGCGCCCAGGGACACCTCGGTGGCCGTCTGGGGAGGGGGGAGAGAGAGAGACCCCCCCCAAAATAAAACAGAGAGAGAGAGACCCCCCCAAATAAAACAGAGAGAGAGAGAGACCCCCCAAAATAAAACAGAGAGAGAGAGACCCCCCCCCAAATAAAACAGAGAGAGAGAGAGACCCCCCCAAACAAAATAGAGAAACAGAGACCCCCTAAAATAAAACAGAGACCCCCCCCAAATAAAACAGAGAGAGAGAGACCCCCCCCAAAATAAAACAGAGAGAGAGAGACCCCCCAAAATAAAACAGAGAGAGAGACCCCCCCCAAAATAAAACAGAGAGACCCCCCAAAATAAAATAGAGAGACCCCCCCCAAATAAAATAGAGACCCTCAAAATAAAACAGAGAGAGAAATCCCCTAAATAAAACAGAGAGACCCCCCCCAAATAAAACAGAGAAACAGAGACCCTCATGGACCCCTCCCCCAAATAAAACAGAGAGAGAGAGAGACCCCCCCAAATAAAACAGAGAGAGAGTGATCCCCCCCAAATAAAACAGAGAGAGAGAGAGACCCCCCAAATAAAACAGAGACCCCCAGGGACCCCTCCCCACCCCAGGGCCCCCTCCCCACCCCAGGGACCCCTCACCCCCCCCAGGCCCCCTCCCCACCTTGGCATCCCCGCGCGGCTCCAGGCCGAAGATGAGGAAGGGTCCGGTGACCACGTCCCCCCAGTAGGAGGGGGGGGACAGCGAGCGGCCGTCCTGGGGACAGAGGGACCAGAGTGACCATGGGAGTGACCACAGTGACCAAAGGAGTGACCACAGTGACCACAGGAGTGACCAGAGTGACCACAGGAGTGACCAGAGTGACCACAGTGACCACAGCAGTGACCAGAGGGACCAGAGCAGTGACCAGAGTGATGTCATTGGTGTGGGGGCACACACAGAGTGACCACAGTGACCAGAGTGACCACAGTGATGTCATTGGCATGGGGATACACACAGAGCGACCGCAGGAGTGACCACAGGAGTAACCGATGATGTCATTGGCGTGTGAGGGCACACATAGAGTGACCACAGTGACCACAGGAATGACCAGAGTGATGTCATTGGTGTGAGAGCACACAGAGTGACCAAAGTGACCACAGGAGTGACCACAATGACCACAGCAGTGACCACAGTGATGTCATTGGTGTGGGGGCACACACAGAGTGACCACAGGAGTGACCACAGTGACCACAGGAGTGATCAGAGTGATGTCAATAGTGTGGGCACTCACAGAGTGACCACAGTGACCACAGCAGTGACCAGTGTGATGTCATTGGTGTGAGGGCACACATAGAGTGACCACAGTGACCATGGGAGTGACCACAGTGACCAGAGTGACCATGGGAGTGACCACAGTGATGTCACTGGTGTGAGGGCACACAGAGTGACCAGAGTGACCCCAGGAGTGACCACAGTGATGTCACTGGTGTGGGCACACACAGAGTGACCACAGTGACCACAGGAGCGATCAGAGTGATGTCAATAGTGTAGGCACACACAGAGTGACCAGAGTGACCACAGCAGTGACCACAGTGACCAGAGTGACCCCAGCAGTGACCACAGTGATGTCATTGGTGTGGGGGCACACACAGAGTGACCACAGTGACCAGAGTGACCATAGTGACCCCGTGCCATCCCCCCTGTCCCCACTCACGGCGCGGGGCCGGGGGTCGCTCAGCAGGGTGGGGTTGGGCGTGGCCGCCCTTCCTCCCCTTCCTCCTCCTCCTCCTCCTCCTCCTCCTGCTGCTCCTCCTCCTCCTGCTGCTCCTCCCCCGAAGGCGGCGCCGCTCTCGCGCCAGCGCCCGAACTCGGCCGGGGACAGCGCGGTGGCCTTGGGGACAGGGGGTGGCACCGCTCAGGACGGCCCCAGGGTCACCCTGTCCTGGAGATCCCACCCAAAATCCCGGAGATTCCAACCAAAATCCACAGATCTCACCCAAAATCACAGAAATTTCACCCAAAATCCAGCGGATTTCACCCTAAATCCCAAAGATTTTGCCCAAAATCACGGAGATTTCACCCAAATTCCACAGATTTCACCAAAATTCCAGAGATTTCACCCAAAATCACGGAGATTCCACCCAAAATCCACAGATTCCACTCAAAATCCTGGAGATTCCACCCAAATTCTGCAGATTTAACCCAAAATCACACAGATTTCACCCAAAATCGGCAGATTTCACCCCAAATCCCAGAGATTCCACCAGAAATCTGGGAGATTTCACCCAAAATACCAGAGATTTCACCCAAAATCCCAAAAATTTCAACCAAATCCCACAGATTTCACCCAAAATCCAAGAGATTTCACTCAAATCCCAAAGATTTCACCCAAATCCTGCAGATTTAACCCAAAATCACAAAGATTTCACACAAATCCCACAGATCTCACCCAAAATCTGCAGATTTCGCCCAAAATCACAAAGATTTCACATAAAACCCCACAGATTTCACCCAAAACTCCACAGAGATTTTTCCCAAACTCCCCCGATTTTTCCCAAATCCCCAATTTCCCCTAATTCCCAATTTTCCCCAAAATCCCTGGTTTTCCCCCCAAATCCCCGATTTTCCCCCAAACCCCAATTTTCCCCAAATCCCCGATTTTCCCCCGTTACCCCGCGCGGCTGCAGCGCCATCCGCAGGTCCCAATCCGCCAGCGCCGCCCTGCTGTCGTAGCGCGCCCCGAGGCGCCGCCGCAGCCGCCGCTCCCAGCCCGGCGGGCCCGGCTCGGTTCCCGGTTCCGATCCCGGTTCTGCTCCCAGTTCTGATCCCGGTACCGATCCCGGTTCTGCTCCCGGTTCCGATCCTGGTCCTGATCCCGGTTCTGATCCCGGTTCCGATCCCGGTTCAGCCCCCGGTACCGGCACCGCCCGCTCCCAGCGCCGCAGAACTGCCTCGAGAGCGTCCCGGTCCCGGCACTGCAGGAAGGGCGGCTCGGTACCGGCACCGGTACCGGCACCGGGGGGTTCTGGTGGGCACAAAATCCCGGTACTGGCACCGGGGGGTTCCGGTGGGCATAAAATACTGGTACCAGATGGTTCTGGTGTCCCATACCCCGGTACCGGCTGGTTCCGGTGTTCAATACCCCGGTACCAGCAACCCCCAGTGTCCCACGTCCCAGTACCGGATGGTTTTGGTGTCCTATACCCCGGTACCGGGTGGTTCTGGTGTGCAATACCCCGGTACCGGATGGTTCTGGTGCTCAATAATCTGGTACCGGATGGTTCTGGTGTTCCCAGAATCCCGGTACCATCCAGTCCCCATCCCCGGGCATCGGTACCAGCCAGACCCGGTGTCCAATATCCCAGTACCGGATAGTTCTGGTGTCCCATACCCCGGTACCGGGTGGTTCTGGTGTCCCATATCCCGGTACCGTCCAGCCCCGTTGTCCCATACCCCGGTACCGGATGGTTCTGGTGTCCAATACCCCGGTACCGGATGGTACCAGAGCTCAATACCCCAGTACCGGATGGTTCTGGAGTTCCCAGAATCCCGGTACCATCCATTCCCGAACCCCAAGCACCCGGTACCAGATGATTCTGGTGTCCAACACCCCGGTACCGGCTGGTTCCGGTGTCCAACACCCCGGTACCATCCAACCCCGTTGTCCCATACCCCGGTACCGGCTGGTTCCGGTGTCCAACACCCCGGTACCGTCCAGCCCCGTTGTCCCATACCCTGGTACCGGCTGATTTCGGTGTCCAATACCCCGGTACCGGCTGGTTCTGGTGTCCAATACCCGGTACCGTCCAACCCCGTTGTCCCCCGGCCCCCCGCCCGCCCCGCTCCCGGCTCTGACCTTCATGAGCCCCAGTTCGGCGGGCCCGGTTGGGTCCCGGTTCTGTTCCCGGTTCTGTTCCCGGTTCTGTTCCCGGTCCGGTTCCCGGTCCGGCTCCCGGTGCCGGTCGCTGCTGACCCAGCGGCGGAGCCTCCCCGCGGCCCCGCGGAGCAGCTCGGCCGTGCCGGCCCGGAGCGTCCCCGAGCCCAGCAGCTCCAGGATGGCGGCGGCGCGGGCTGCGGACACCGGGAGCTCACCGAGCGGTTCCGGTACCGGTACCGGTACCGATTCCGGTTCTGCTGCCGGTACCTGCGGGTCTGGGCCGCTCCGGCGATTCCAGAGCCAGCAGCAGGAACAGGAGCTGGCGGGCCACGGGCTCGGGGCTCTGCTCGGCCACGAAGAGCTGAGGGAAGCACCGGGAGAGCTCCGGTAGCACCGAGCCCGGTACCGAGAGCTCGCCCCCCTCCCGTCCCGGTTCCGGTCCGTACGGTGATGGATCGGGGGGGTCCCCGGCGGGCCCGGGCCGCCGTCAGCAGCAGGTGCCGGCCCTCAGCCGCCCCCACCAGCAGCACCGAGGCCTCCGCCGCGGGGTCCGGCTCCGGCGGCACTGCGGGGAACGTGAGGGGGGCGCGGTCACTGGGAGCACCGGGAAGGGTGGGGAGGGCACCGGGAGGGGATCCCGGCGGTTCTGCGCTCACGGTGCAGGCGGAGATCGATGGCCGGGGACAGCCCCCACCAGCACACGGTGCCCACGGCCGCCTCCAGCTCGGCCGCCATGGCGGAGCCCTCACGGAGCCGGTGGCCAATCAGAAGAGAGAACGGCGCCGGCGCGAGGCGCGCGGGCCAATCAGAAGCGAGATGGGCGGCGGGAGATATGGGTGGACCAATCAGAGGTGAGAACGGCGGGGAGTCCCGCCCACAGGGACGCGGTCGCCACGGCAACGACGAAACCACACCCACACCCTTATTAACATACCCACGTCTCTATATTTGCATAACCCCGCCCGTACATTTGCATAACCACGCCCCCGCGCTGTCCGCGCCCCCAGTGCTGAATTTGGGAAATTTTGGGATTTTATTTATTTCGGTTTTTTTTTCTTTAACGACGTCACCGATGGCGCCCCCCGCCCCATTTTCAACCCCAACTCTCAGCCAAGGTCAGGCCTGGAGCGTTTATTCCCCCCTGGCCTTGGTGGGGGGGGTGTCACAGATTTTGGGGTTTTTTTGGGGGGGATTTTTGGGGTAATTTTGGGGCGTTTTGGGGTCACCGGTCCATGGTGGCTTCTTCAGGGGGGGTCTCGAAGCAGAGCTGCAGGAGGCGCTCGCAGAATTCCAGCTCCTCCTGTGGGGGAAGCTCAGTCAGCCCCAAAATCCTGGCAATTCACCCCAAAATCTCAGCAGTTCATACCCCAAATTCTCCAGGTTTAAAACCCAAAATCTCGAGATTTATACCCCAAAATCCTGGCAATTCACCCCAAAATCTCAGCAGTTCATATCCCAAATTCTCCAGGTTTAAAACCCAAAATCTCGAGATTTGTACCCCAAAATCCGCGGGATTCTCCCCAAAATCCCTGAGATTCCCCTCCTTAAAATCCCATGGATTAAATCCCCAAAATTTCAGGGATTTTCCCCCAAAATTTCAGGGATTTCCCAGCCCCAAAATCCTTGAGAATTGCCCCAAAAGTTTTGGGTTTACCCCCCCTAAATCCCACTAATTTGCTCCACCCAAAATCTGTGAGATTTGCCCCAAAATCTCAGGAATTTCCCTCCCCCAAAACCCCAAGAATTTGCCCCAAAATCCCACAGACTTCACCCCAAAATCCCACAAATTCCACCCAAAATTTCACCCAAAATTTCAGAATATCTCCCCCTTAGAACCAGTCAGATTTTCCCCAAAATCCCACAGATTCCACCCCAAATTTCACCCTAAAATCCCGGGATTTCACCCCAAAATTCCAGAATTTCTCTCCTTTATAACCACTCAGATTTTTTCCCAAAACCCCAGGATTTCCCCCCAAAAAATCCCAGAAATTTCCTCCAAAATCCCACAGATTCCACCCAAAATTTCACCCCAAAATTCAGGAATTTCTCCCCTTTAGAACCAGTCAGATTTTTTTCCCAAAATCCCAGGATTTCTCCCCAGAATTCAGGAATTTCTCCCCTGTAAATCCACTCAGATTTTTTCCCAAAACCCCAGAGATTTCCCTCAAAATCCCACAGATTTCACCCCCAAAATCCCCCAGATTCCACCCAAAATTTCGCCCAAAATTCCAGAATTTCTCTCCTTTAAACCCACTCAGATTTTTTCCCAAAATCCCAGATTTTCCCCCCAATCTCACCTGGAACTCGTTGTGACCCTGTAGATTTCCCCCAAAAAATCCCAGAAATTTCACCAAAAATCCCACAGACTCCACCCAAAATTCCAGAGTATCTCTCCTTTATAACCACTCAGATTTTCTCCAAAATCCCACAGATTCCACCCAAAATTTCACCCTAAAATCCCCGGATTTCACCCCAAAATTCAGGAACTTCTCCCCTTTAAATCCAGTCAGATTTTTTCCCAAAATCCCGGATTTTCCCCCCAAAACCCCCACAGACTCCACCCAAAATTTCACCCCAAATTCCAGAATTTCCCCCCTGTAAACCCACTCAGATTTTTGCCCAAAATCCCAGATTTTCCCCCCAATCTCACCTGGAACTCATTGTGGCCCCGTAGATTTCCCCCAAAATCCCACAGATTTCCCCCAAAATTTCACCCAAAATTCCAGAATTTCCCCCCTGTAAACCCACTCAGATTTTTGCCCAAAATCCCAGGATTTCCCCCCCAAATCCCACAGACTCCACCCAAAATTTCACCCAAAATTCCAGAACATCTCCCCTTTAAAACCAGTCACATTTTTTCCCCAAATCCCAGATTTTCCCCCAGTCTCACCTGGAACTCGTCCCGTCCCCGCAGGCGCCGCCGCCGCTCCCTGAGCAGCTCCTCCAGCCCCAGCGCCGGCGCCCGCAGCTCCCGCACGGCCCCGGGGCAGCCCGAGGCCAAACTGGGCAAAAAAACAGAATTTGGGGAAAAAATGGGGCAAAAAAATCAGAATTTGGGGGAAAAAATGAGATTTTGGGGGAAAAAAAATGGAGATTTTGGGGGAAAAAAAATGGAGATTTTGGGGGAAAAAAATGGAGATTTTGGGGGAAAAAATGGAGATTTTGGGTAATGGGGAAAAATGGAGATTTTGGGAAAAATGGAGATTTTGGGGAATGGGGGGAAAAAATGGAGATTTTGGGGAAAGGGGGAATAAATGGAGATTTTGGGGAAAGGGGGAATAAATGGAGATTTTGGGTAATGGGGCAAAAAAACAGATTTTGGGGAAAGGGGGGAACAGAGAAATCGGGAAAAAAATTGGGTGAAAATCAGGCAAAAAATTATCCAAAAAATACAAAAAAAAAACCCCCAAAAAATACCAAAAAATTACCCAAAAATACCCCAAAAGTACCCAAAACTACAAAAAAAACAAAAACCCCAAAAAAAAAAAACCCCAAAAATACCCAAAAAATAATACCCCAAAAATACCCAGAAAATTACTCCCCCCAAAATGCCCAAAATTTACCCAAAAACTACCCCAAATTGCCCAAAAAATAAAAAAAAAATTACCCCCCAAAAATACCCAAAATTTTCCCAAAAAAATACCCCAAATTACAAAAAAAAAAATTAAAAAATACCCCAAAATTACCCAAAAATTATCCCAAAAATACCCAAAATTACCCCCAAAAAATCCCCCAAAATCCCCCAAAAATTACCCAAAAATTACCCAAAAAAATTACCCAAAAAAATACCCAAAATTACAAAAAAAAACCCAAACCAAAAATACCCAAAAAATACCCAAAATTACAAAAAAAAAAAAAATTACCCCAAAATTACCCAAAAATACCCCAAAAAATACCGAAAAAATACCCAAAAAATTACCCCCCAAAAATACCCCAAAAATACCCAAAATTGACCCAAAAATTACCCCAAAAATACCCAAAAATTACCCAAAAATCGGGAAATTTGGATTTTTCAGGATTTTGGTTTATTTTGGTTTTTTGGGTCTCACCCACCTGCAGAGGGTCCCTTTCCCCTTTTTTTGGGCGTTTTCCCCCAAATTTTGATGGATTTTTGTGGGGATTTTTGCTTTTTTCCTGGGGTTTTTTTGGGGAAAATTTTTGGGAATTTGGGATTTTGGGTTTTATTGGATTTTTTTGGGGTTTTTTGGGGTCTCACCCACCTGCAGAGAGTCCCCAACGCCATTTTTTGGGCGTTTTCCCCCAAATTTTGACGGATTTTCCTCGGGATTTTTGCTTTTTTCCCGGGGTTTTTTTGGGAATATTTTTTTTTAAATTTTCAGAATTTTAGGATTTTGGGTTTTTTTTGGATTTTTTGTGGTTTTTTGGGTCTCACCCACCTGCAGAGGGTCCCTTTCCCCTTTTTTTTTGGGCGTTTTCCCCCAAATCTCAATGGATTTTTGTTGGGATTTTTGCTTTTTTCCTGGGGTTTTTTTGGGGAAAATTTTTGGGAATTTGGGATTTTGGGTTTTATTGGATTTTTTGGGTTTTTTTGGGGTCTCACCCACCTGCAGAGGGTCCCTTTCCCCTTTTTTTGGCATTTTCCCCCAAAATTTGACGGATTTTCCTCGGGATTTTTGCTTTTTTCCCGGGGTTTTTCTGGAAATAATTTTTTTTTAATTTCCAGAATTTTAGGATTTTGGATTTTTTTGGGTTTTTTAGTGTCTCACCCACCTGCAGAGGGTGCCCAACTCCCCCCTTTCCCCTTTTTTTGGGCGTTTTCCCCCAAATTCCGATGGATTTTCCTCAGGATTTTTGCTTTTTTCCCGGGGTTTTTTTGGGAATAATTTTTTTTTAATTTTCAGAATTTTAGGATTTTGGGATTTTTTGGGTTTTTTTGTGTTTTTTGGGGTCTCACCCACCTGCAGAGGATCCTCTTCCCCTTTTTTTGGGCGTTTTCCCCCAAATTTCAATGGATTTTTGTTGGGATTTTTGCTTTTTTCCCGGGGTTTTTTTGGGAATAATTTTTTTTAATTTTCAGAATTTTAGGATTTTGGTTTTTTTGGTTTTTTTGGGGTCTCACCCACCTGCAGAGGGTCCCTTTCCCCTTTTTTTGGGGCGTTTTCCCCCAAATTCTGATGGATTTTTGTTGGGATTTTTGCTTTTTTCCCGGGGTTTTTTTGGGAATAATTTTTTTTAATTTTCAGAATTTTAGGATTTTGGTTTTTTTGGTTTTTTTGGGGTCTCACCCACCTGCAGAGGGTCCCTTTCCCCATTTTTTGGGCATTTTCCCCCAAATTTTGACGGATTTTCCTCGGGATTTTTGCTTTTTTCCCAGGGTTTTTTTGGGAATAATTTTTTTTTAATTTTCAGAATTTTAGGATTTTGGGTTTTTTTGGAATTTTGGGGTTTTTTAGTGTCTCACCCACCTGCAGAGGGTGCCCAGCCCATCCCTTTCCCCTTTTTTTGGGCGTTTTCCCCCAAATTTCAATGGATTTTTGTTGGGATTTTTGCTTTTTTCCCGAGTTTTTTTTGGGGAGAATTTTCAGGATTTTAGGATTTTGGGTTTTTTGAGTTTTTTCATTTTTTTTTTATTTTTTTGGGGTCTCACCCACCTGCAGAGGGTCCCCTTCCCATTTCTTTTGGCATTTTCCCCCAAATTTTGACGGATTTTCCTCGGGATTTTTGCGTTTTTCACGGGGTTTTTTTGGGGAGGACTTTCAGGATTTTAGGATTTTGGGTTTTTTTGGTTTATTTTGGTTTTTTTGGGGTCTCACCCACCTGCAGAGCGTGCCCAGGCCGTGCTCGTGGGCCCCGTCGTGCTCCGAGCGCAGCAGCGCCACCACCCGGGGAACCAAACCCAAACCCAGCAGCGGCTCTGGGGACGGAAATCGGGGAGAAATTGGGAAATTTGGGGAGAAATTTGGGGGGAAATTTGGGAAATTTTGGGATTTTGGGGAAAAATTTGGGGGCCAAATTTGGGAAATTTGGGGTGAAATTTGGGAAATTTTGGGGTTTTGGGGAAAATTTGGGGAGTTTGGGGTCAGATTTGAGGGGGGATTTGGGAAGATTTGGGAAGATTTGAGAAGATTTGGGGAGAAATTTGGGAATTTGGGGAAAAATTTGGGGAGATTTTGGGAGAATTGAGGAGATTTGGGGAAATTTGGGGAGTTTGGGGTCAGATTTGAGGGGAGATTTGTGGAGATTTGGGGGAATTTGGGGATTTTGGGGAGAAATTTGGGAAATTTGGGGTCAGATTTGGGGGAAATTTGGGAAATTTTGGGGTTTTGGGGAAAAATTTGGGGAGTTTGGGGTCAGATTTGAGGGGGGATTTGGGTATTTTGGGGGGAAATTTGGGAAAATTTGGGGTTTTGGGGAAAAATTTGGGGAGTTTGGGGTCAGATTTGGGGGACATTTGAAAAATTTTGGGGATTCTTAGGGAAATTTGGGGTCAGATTTGAGGGGAAATTTGGGGAGTTTGGGGGGAAAATTGGGAAATTTTGGGATTTTGGGGGGAAATTTGGGGAGTTTGGGGTCAGATTTGAGGGGGGATTTGGGGATTTTGGGGGGAAATTTGGGGTGAATTTTGGGATTTTTTGCTCCATTTTTGGGGTGATTTTTGCAGTGATTTTGGGGTGATTTTTGGGTTAAAATTTGGATTTTTTGGGTTTTTCTCACTCACCTTTCAGCCTGGGGTGTTCTTTCAGCAGACAGTGCAGCAGGAGGATTTGGGGTGAATTTTGGGGTGAATTTTGGGGTAATTTTGAGGCGATTTTTGCGGTAATTTTTGGGTGATTTTAGGGTGATTTTTGGGTTAAAATTTGGATTTTTTTGGATATTTTTCACTCACCTTTCAGCCTGGGATGCTCTTTCAGCAGGCAGTGCAGCAGGAGGGTTTGGGGTGAATTTTGGGGTGAATTTTGGGGTGAATTTTGGGATTTTGGCTCCATTTTTGGGACGATTTTCGCGGTAATTTTTGGGTGATTTTGGGATGATTTCTGGGTTAAAATTTGGATTTTTTTGGTTTTTTTGACTCACCTTTCAGCCTGGGGTGCTCTTTCAGCAGGCAGTGCAGCAGGAACGCCGCCCTGGCCCGCAGGGGGGGGTGGGGGCTCTGCAGGGACCCCCCCAGCACCTCCAGCCCCCCCAGAGCCTCGAGCTGCTGCAGCCCCTCGGGCTGGGCCCGCACCAGGCCTGGGGAAACCGGGGACAGAACGGCCAGAAATGGGAAAAACATCCTCAGAGCAACAAAATTCCCCAAAAAACAACAAAATCCAACAAAAATCCAACAAAAATCCAACAAAAAACACCCAAAATCCACCCAAAATCCAACAAAAATCCAACAAAAATCCACATAAATTCACCCAAAATCCACAAAAAATCCAACAAAAACCACCCAAAATCCACCCCAAAATCCCCCAAAATCCACCAAAAATCCACCAAAAATCCACACAAAATCCAACAAAAACCACCCAAAATCCACACAAAATCCACCCCAAAACCACCCAAAATCCACCCAAAATCCAACAAAAACACCCAAAATCCACCCAAAATCCACTAAAATCCACCCAAATTCCACCCAAAATCCACCCCAAAACCACCCAGACCTCCCCAAAATTTACCCAAGACCCCCCAAACTACCCCAAAAAAAATTATCCCCCAAAGTTCCCAAAAAATCTAAATAAATATAAAAAAATCCCCAAAAAATCGTAGAAAATCCCCCCAAAATTCGCTGAAAATCCCTAATACATCCCAAAAAAATCCCTAAAAAATCACCCCAAAAATATCCAAATAAATAAATAAAACAAATTCTGAAAAAAATCCTAGAAAATCCCCCAAAAGTTCCCTAAAAATCCCAAAAAATCTCCCTTAAAATCCCTAATAAATTCCCCAAGAATCCCTAAAAAAATCCCTAAAAATCCCCCAAAAAATCCCTAAAAAAATCCCCAAAAAATCCCTTAAAATCCCTAAAAACCCCCCAAAAAATCCCTAATAAATTCCCTAAAAATTCCCTAAAAATATCTAAAAAACCAAAAAAAATCCCTAATAAATTCCAAAAAAATTCCCTAAAAATCTCTAAAAAACCAAAAAAAATCCCTAATAAATTCCCCAAAAAATCCCCCAAAAATCCCTTAGAAAACCAGAAAAAATCCAACAAAAATTCCTAAAAATTCCCTTAAAAATCTCTAGAAAAACCCAAAAATCCCTAAAAATTCCCTTAAACATCCCTAAAAAACCAAAAAAAAACCCCAAAAAATAAAAAAAAAAATCCCTAAAAATTCCCTTAAAAATCCCTAAAAAACCAAAAAAAAAATCCCCAAAAAATCCCTAAAAATTCCCTTAAAAATCCCTAAAAAAACCAAAAAAAATCCCAAGAAAACCCCAAAAAAATCCCCAAAAATCCCCAAAAAAATCCAAAAAAATCCCAAAAAAACCCCCAAAAAAATCCCAAAAAATCCCAAAAAATCCCAAAAAAATCCCAAAAAAATCCCTAAAATCCCCCCACCCCCCAACTCACATGAGATGGCGAAGAGGGCGGCCGGAGGCACCCTGGGGTCGGGGTCTCCCCTCAGAGCCCCCAGCAGGGCGGGCAGAGCCCCCAGGGCCAGGGCCCGGCTCTGGGCCCCCGGAAGGTTCTGGGCACAGGCCCCGAGCACCCGAGCGGCCCCCGAGCGCAGGGGGGGCCAGGGGTGCCCCAGCAGCCCCAGCACGGCCTGCAGGCCCCCCAGGGAGCAGAAATCTGGGGAGAAATTGGGAATTAATTCAGGGGGAGAGGGGAACCAAATCCAGCCCCAAAATCCAGCCCCAGCACGGCCTGCAGGCCCCCCAGGGAGCAGAAATCTGGGGAGAAAAATCGGGAATTTGGGGGAAAATTGGGGTCAGGGGAGAGGGGAACAAATACAGCCCCAAATCTGACTGGAAATGTCCCAATATCCAGCCCCAGCACGGCCTGCAGGCCCCCCAGGGAGCAGAAATCTGGGGAGAAATCGGGAATTAATTCAGGGGGATGAGGGGGAAATGGGGTCAGGGGAGAGGGACCCAAATCCAGCCCCAGCACGGCCTGCAGGCCTCCCAGAGAACAGAAATCTGGGGAGAAAAATTGGGAATTTGGGGTCAGGGGGAGAGGGGAACTGAATACAGCCCCAAAATCTGACTGGAAATGTCCCCAAAATCCAGCAGGGAATGTCCCAAAATCCAGCCCCAGCATGGCCTGCAGGCCCCCCAGGGAGCAGAAATCTGGGGAGAAATTGGGAATTTGGGGTCAGGGGAGAGGGGAACAAATCCAGCCCCAAAATCCAGCAGGGAATGTCCCAAAATCCAGCCCCAAATCAGCCCCAGCACGGCCTGCAGGCCCCCCAGGGAGCAGAAATCTGGGGAGAAATTGGGGGAGATTGGTTAAATTGGGGTCAGGGGTGAGGGGAACAAATCCAGCCCCAAAATCTGACTGGAAATGACCCAAAATCCAGCAGGGAATGGCACCAAACCCAGCCCCAAACCCCCCCAGCAGCCCCAGCACGGCCTGCAGGCCCCCCAGGGAGCAGAAATCTGGGGAGAAATCGGGGGAAATTGGTTAAATCGGGGTCAGGGGGAGAGGGGAACAAATCCAGCCCCAAATCTGCCAGGAAATGGCACCAAACCTGTCAGGAGTGACCACCCCAACTCCTCAGTGACCCCTGAGTGACCACCCCAAATCCCTCAGTGACCACCCCAGACCTTCAGTGACCCCTCAGTGACCACCCCAACCCCTCAGTGACCACCCCAGACCCTTCACTAACCCCTGAGTGACCCCTCAGTGACCCCTCCAAACCCCTCAGTGACCCCTCCAAACCCCTCAGTGACCCGAGTGACCACCCCAAGCCCTGAGTGACCCCCGGCCGTACCCGTGGCGTTGTCCAGGCTCTCGCACAGCTCGGCCAGCTCCTCCAGGGCCTGCTCGTGAGCCGCGGTGTCCCCCGGGCCCCTCTCGGCCGCCTCCTCGCCCGGGCAGGGCTCGGCCAGCACGGCCAGGCACCGCTGGAGCTCGCCCCGATCGCCGCCGGCGCTGCCCAGAGCCTCGGACACGGCGGCGCGGAGCCACTGCTGCCTCTGCGACCGCAAAACCCCCAGAATCACCCCAAAATCAACCCTCGGGACCCGCCCGGGGCCGCACATGAGCGCCCTCACCTCCTCGCCCATCGGCTCGCGGGGCTCGGGCTGCGCCTCGCCGGCCACCACCGCCATCTCCAGCAGCCCCTGCAGCGTGTGCGGAGGCTCCCGCGGGCCCCCGCCGGCACCGCCGCCCGCGGCTGCCGCCATGGCTGGGTCAGAGCACCGGAGAGCGCTCCCGCGACCCCTCAGGGGCGATCGGGACCCCGCGGGAGCGCCTAACGCCGCCCGGCGCGCCTGGGCGCCGCCATCTTGGAGTGGGCGGGGCCAAATGGCGGAAAAGGCGGGGACCGGAGCGGAAGTAGGCGTGGTCTCACCCTCATTGTTTATGGCGGGCCACACGCTGAGCTCATTGTGAGCCGGCGGAGATGAGTGACAGCGCATTTAGCCAATAGGAGTAAAGCGTGTGAAGGACAGGACCAATAGAAGGCGAGGACGGTGTCGGTTTTAGCCAATAGGAACAAAGGGGCGGGATTTGAACGACTCCAGCCAATGAAAAGCTAGATCGGTGTGACCGGCCTCCTGTTGGACCAATAGCAGGCCCTCAACGCCGCGGACCAATGGGGTGGCACAACCTCCTCCACCAATCAGATCGCCGAGCGCCTGGCGGGGGAGGCGGGACCGCCCGCGGGCAGCCAATAGGAGCGGCGGCGCGGGGGCGGGCGGCCAATGGGGATGGCGGAGCGGGCGGCGGGAGCGGGCGGGCGGCGGCGCCGGGCCGGGCCCGGTACCGGCGGGGGCCCGGGCCGGGCCCGCGCCCGCAGCGCTGCGGTACGGCCGGGACGGGGCTCTTGGGGCTGTCGATCCCGCCCCGTGGCGCTCCCGCTGACGCTCCCGGTGTTGCAGGCGCGGCGGCGGCACAGGCGGCTGAGGCAGCCCATGCGGTCCCGGACGCCGGTGGCGGCGGTGACGGCGCGGGAGCTCTGCGAGAACGATGACCTGGCTACGAGCCTCGTGCTGGACTCGGTGCTCGGCTTCCGCACGCACAAGATGGGGGTCAGGTGAGGACGGGGAGCACCGGGACCCCGGGGAGGGGGAACCGGGAGGCACCGGGACCTGAGGGCGGGAGGAGCGGGGCCCTGAGGGGAGAGCGGGACCGGCCGGGTCCTGAGGGTCTCGGCTCCCCCCACAGCCCCCTGCCCGCCCTGAGGCGCCGGGCCCAGCTCCGAGCGGCCATCGAGGCCTTCCGGCAGCGCCGGGACCTGGAGGCGGCCTGGAGGACGCTGAGCGCGGCTTGGGCTCCGGCTTTCTTCCGCCAGCGGCGCCCGGTGCAGCGAGCGGCGCTCAAGATCCACGTACGGCGGCTGGGGAGGGTTTGGGGTCCCCATGAGGTGTTTGGGGGGTCCATGGGGGCACAGGGAAGGTTCCTGAGGGGTCTGTGGGGTGGAGGAGACGCTGAGGGGGAGAACTGGCGTTGGGGAAGGGTCTGGGGGGGGTCGCGACCCCCTCCCCCCCCATTTTGTCCCCTCCAGGTGTTCAGGTACCTGCGGACGCTCCTGCCCGAGAGCGGCTTCAGCATCCAGCGCTGCACCCGCTACAGCCACGACACCAACGGCGCCAGGGTGGTGTCCACCCGCACCTGGTGAGGCCCCGAACATTCCCTCAGCTCCCCACGGCGTGAGCCCTCTGTGGCTGCTTCACCCGTGGGGCTGGGGTGTCCCCAGACCCTCAAAACCTGTCCCCAACCCCTCACAATCTGTCCCCAGCCCTTCAAAACACGGCCCCAACCCCTCAAAACCCGTCCCCAACCCCTCATAACCCAGCCCCAAATTCTCAAGACCCATCCCCAACCCTTCAAAATGCGTCCCCAACCCTTCAAAATGCGTCCCCAACCCCTCATAACCCAGCCCCAAATTCTCAAGACCCATCCCCAACCCTTCAAAATGCGTCCCCAACCCTTCAAAACCCATCTCCAACCCCTCAAGACCAGTCCCCAACCCCTCAAAACCCATCCCCAAACCCTCTAAATGGCCCCAACCCCTCAAGACCCGTCCCCAACCCCTCAAAACCCGTCCCCAACCCTTCAAAACCCATCCCCAAACCCTCAAAATGGCCCTGACCCCTCAAAACCCATGCCCAAAACCTGTCCCCAACTCCTCAAAATGGCCCCAACCCCTCAAGACCCGTCTCCAAATTCTCAAAACCTGTCTCCAAACCCTCAAAATGGCCCCAACCCCTCAAAACCCATCCCCAACCCCTTTAAACCCGAGTTTTTCCCCCATTTTGGGCGCCAGGCGCAAGCACGAGACGCTGGAGCTGCTCGGGGGCTGCGCCGTGGAGCTGCGGGGCTCGGACCGGGCGCTGCTGCGGGCGGGCGACAACGACTTCAGCCTCATGTACTCCACACGGCGCCGGAGGACGCAGCTCTGGCTGGGCCCCGCCGCCTTCATCAACCACGGTGCGGCCCCAAAACCCGCCCAGAATTCCAAATGTCGCCCCAAAATCCCATCCTGGCGGCCCTGCCCCTCAGGAGGGGTCTGGGGTCTCCAGTCAGTGCTGATGGTTGGTTTTTGTCTCCTCAGATTGCCGCCCCAACTGCAGGGTGAGTTTGGGGGTGGAAGCGGGGGGAGGTTTGTGAGGGGAGTATGAAGGGAAAATGGGGGGAAATGAGGGGAATGTGAGGGGGAAAATGGGGGAATGTGAGGGGAAAATGTGAGGGGGAAAATGGGGGAAATGTGAGGGAGAAATGGGGGGAAATGTGAGGGGAAAATGGGAAAATGTGAGGGGAAAAGGGAGGGAAATGTGAGGAGGGAATGGTGAGAAATGTGAGGAGAAAATGGTGAGAAATGTGAGGGGGAAATGGTTGAAATGTGAGGGGAAATGGGGGGGAATGTGAGGGGAAAATGGGGGGAATGTGAGAGGAAAATGGGGGAAATGTGAGGAGAAAATGTGGAGAAATGTGAGGGGAAAATGGTGGGAAACCTGAGGGGAGAAAAAGGGGCAGGAAAATGTGAGGGGAGAAAATGGTGTGGTAATGTGAGGGGACAAAAAGGCGGGAAAATCTGAGGGGAAAAAATAGGGAAAGCTGAGGGAAAAAATGGGGAAACCAGAGGAGAAAAAGGGAAATGTGAGGGAAAAAAAGAGGCAGGAAAATGTCAGAGGAAAAAATGGTGAGGTAATGTGAGGGGAGAAAAAGGTGAGAAAACCTGACGGAAAAAATAGGGAAACCGGAAAAGAAAAAGGGAAACGTGAGGGGAAAAGTGAAACATGAGGGGAGAAAAAGAACAAGAAAACGTGAGGAGAAAAAGGAAAACACGAGGGGAAGAAAGGGAAACGTGAGGGGAAGAAAGAGGCAGGAAAACATGAGGGGAAAAAGGGAAACTTGAGGGGAAAAAATGGGGAAACCAGAGGGGAAAAAGGGAAACGTGAGAGGAAAAAGGAAAACATGAGGGGAAGAAAGGGAAACGTGAGGGGAAAAAGGGAAACGTGAGGAGAAAAAGGAAACATGAGGGCAGAAAAAGAGCAGGAAAGTGTGAAGGGAAAAAAGGAGCAGGAAAGTGTGAGGGGAAAAAATGGTGAGGTTATGTGAGGGGAGAAAAGGGCGGGAAACCGTGAGGGAAGAAAAAGAGCGGGAAAACGTGAGGGGAGAAAAGAGCGGGAAACCGTGAGGGGAGAAAAAGAGCGGGAAAACGTGAGGGGAGAAAAAGAGCGGGAAACCGTGAGGGGAGAAAAAGAGCGGGAAAACGTGAGGGGAGAAAAAGAGCGGGAAAACGTGAGGGGAGAAAGGGAACCGTGAGGGGAGAGGAGGCTGTCTCCATTTCGGGTCCCCATTTCGGGGCTCACGGCGCCGTTTGATGATTTTGGGGCGCAGTTCGTGTCGTCCCCGGGCGGGGCGCGGGTGCAGGCGCTGCAGGACATCCCGCCCCGGGCAGAAATCACCTGCTTCTACGGCGATGGCTTCTTCGGAGAGGGCAACCTGGGCTGCGAGTGCCGCACCTGCGAGAGGTACCCAAAAAAACTGAGAGGGAGGCCAAAAATTCCCCAGAGGGAGCCCAAAGAATTCCCCAGAGGGAGCCCAAAAAATCCCCAGAGAAAGCTCAAAAAATCCCCAGAGGGAGCCCAAAATGTCCCCAGAGAGAGCCCAGAAAAAAACTGAGAGAGAGCCCAAAAAAAACCTCAGAGGGAGCCCAAAAATACTTGAGAGGGAACCCAAAAAAACCGCTCAAACCCTCATGAAGGAGATTTTAAAAATCTCTTCAAAAGGCCCCAAAAAATCCCGTAGAGGACCCCAAAAACTTGCCTCAAAATGGGAGCAGACCCCAAAACACGGGTGGACCCCAAAACCTTTGGGAGAAATCCCAAAAATCTCATTTTTGAGGGGGAAGATTCCAGAACCCTGAGTGAACCCCAAAATGGGTGGGGGCGGAGGATGAAGATACACAGCCCAAAACTTTTTGGAGCCCCAAAATCCCAAGAAAAGAACCCCAAAAACACTTGGGAGAAGGTTAAATTGAGGGTGGGGGGGTACCCCAAAATTGGGAGGGATCTCTGAAATCTACATGGGGGGAACAAGAGGAGATTCCAAAATGGAGGTGGGGCAAAATGGAGCCCCCAAATTTTGGCAGTGGGGTGGTGGGACACCCTGATTTTGGGGGAGACACCCTAATTTTGGGGGTGTACATCCTAATTTGGGGAGGGGGACACCCTAATTTTGAGGGGCTACACCTTAATTTTAATATCTAATTCTGTGTCCCCCCTCACAGACGAGGCGAGGGCGCCTTCCGGCACCGCGGCAAGATGGCGGAGCCGCCCCCTCAGGACCCCCCCCCCAAATACGAACTGCGCCAGACGGACGTGAGGCTGCGCCGGGGGGGGGCCGGGCAGGACGGGACCCCCCCCCACAACCCGCCCCGCCGGAAGCGCCCCCCGCCCGCCAACCGGAAGCGCCGCCATCTTGGCCGCCATCTTGTCCCCCCCTCACGGCGCGGCCGCCATCTTGGGCGCGGCGGGGCCGAGCCCCGGGTGTCCCTGCACGACTGCGTGTCCTGCGGCAGCCGCTGCCGCCTGCGGGGGGGGGTCCCGGTGGTGCGGCTGGGGGGGCTGGAGACCCCCAAACCCCTCCCCAAATCCGTCCCCGCGCCGCGCCCCGACCCCAAACTGTCCCTGTACGCCCACGTCAGGCTGGGGGGGGGCGCCCCCAAACTGGAGGAGGGCGAGGACAGGGGGAGCCCCCCCCGGCTGAGGCTGGTGGTCACTCAGGGGGGGCTGGCCCTGACGCTGCCCCCCCTTTCCGAGCACTGACCCCTCCCCGTTGTGGATTTTGGGGGGGCTGGACCCCCCCCACACCCCAAATTTGGGGGGTCAGAGATGAATTTTGGGGTCTGAGCTGCGATTTTGGGGGTTGGACCCCCCCGGTTTTGGTGTCTGGAGCCGAGTTTTGGGGTTCAGACCCCTCCCCATTTAGGGGCCAGACCCAAATTTGGGGCTTGGACCTGAATTTTGGGGTTCAGAGTCCCTGTTTTGTGAGCTAGACTAAAATTTTGGGGTGTTGGAGCCCCGGTTTTGGGGCCAGACCCAAATTTTGGGGTTTGGATCCCCGTTGTTAGGACCAGATATGAGTTTTGGGGTTTGCAGCTCTGGTTTTTGGGGCCCAGACCCAAATTTTGGGGTTTGGATTCCTGGTTTTTTCGGGGCCAGACCCGAATTTTGGGGTTTAAACTTCTGCTTTTGGGGTCTGGACTCAGATTTTGGGGTTTGGACTCGAGTTTTTTGGGGTCTGGACTCAGATTTTGGGGTTTGGACTCCACTTTTTGGGGTCTGGACTCAAATTTTAAAGGTTTAGGCCTCTGCCTTTAGGACCAGACCCGAATTTGGGGGGCACAGACCCCCCTAAAAATCCAAATTTTGGGGTTTGGATCCTTGCATTTGGGACCAGCCCCAAATTTCGGGGGTGCTCAGACCCCTTAAAATCCAAATTTTGGGTGCTGAACCCCCTCCCCATTTTTTAAACCCAAATTTTTTTGGGGACCCCCGCGCCGTTTTTTGGGGGTGGGGGGGGGTCCGTGGTGCTTTTCTGGGGTGGGGGAGGGGAATTTTGGGGTTCATTTTGGGCTCGTTTTGTACCAAAATAAAAAATTTGGAACAGAAAAATGAAAAAAAAACCCAAAAAGCGCTGAGAAATTTGAGAAAAAAAAAAAAACTCAGGGTGGGGGAGGGGTGAAGGTGACCCCTCCCCCCCCCCTTTTTTTTTTTATTTTTATTTTTATTGTTTTTGGGGGGGGTCCCAAAAAACCCGCGACAGGTGCGGGGTGGGGGGAGGGGTTAATCCCGGCGATGACGTCACCGCGCCCCTCCCCCACCCTTTGTTCGCTCCCAAAAAAGGCGCTGGGGGGGCGCGGCCCCTCCCCCACCCCGCTCTGTCGCGACATTTTGGGGAACAATGGGGCGGTGACGTCATCGCCAGGGGGGAGGGGCGCGCCCCCATAAAGGGACCCCCAAAAGGGGAGGGGGGGGAGGGGCAGGAGAGGGACCCCGGAGAGGAGGCAGCGGTGGGGGAGGGGAAATTTGGGGGATTTGGGGGGAATTTGGGGTTTTTTTAGGGGATTTTGGGGGGATTTGGGGGGAAATTGGGGAGATTTTGGGGGGATTTTGGGTAAATTTGGGGTTTTTTTAAGGGGTTTTGGGGGAAATTGGGGAGATTTTGGGGAAATTTGGGGGGATTTGGGTAAAATTGGGGAGATTTTGGGGAAATTTGGGGGGATTTTGGGTGAACTTGGGGGTTTTTAGAAGATTTTGGGGAAAATTAAGGGAATTTAGGGGGGATTTTGAGATGAGTTTTGGGAAATTTGGGGAGGTTTGGGGAATTTTGGGGGGTTTTGGGGTTTTTTGAGGGAGGTTTGGGGGGATTTTGGGGATTTTTGGGATTTTGGGGAGGGTTTTGGGGGGGATTTTTGAGATTTTTTGGGGCAATTTTGAGTGTTTGGAGGGGTTTTTGGGGGGATTTTGGGGATTTTTTGGGAGGGTTTTGGGGTTTTTTGGGGGGATTTTGGGGATTTTTTGGGGGAGATTTTGGGTTTTTGGGGGGATTTTGGGGATTTTTTGGGGGGGATTTTTGGGTTTTTGGGGATTTTTTGGGGGGGATTTTGGGTTTTGGGGGGTTCTGGAGCCCCCCCTGACCCCCCCTCCCCAGGACCCCCCGAAATTTGGCGCCATGGCGGAGCCCGAGGAGGAGATCGAGTGAGTGACCCCCAAAATGTCCCCAAATTTATCTGGGACCCCCAAAAACCTCCCCAAAATATCCCTGGGACCCCCAAAAAACTCCCCAAATTTATCTGGGACCCCCCAAAACCTCCCCAAAATATCCCTGAGACCCCTAAAAATACCCCTGGGACCACCCAAAAACTCCCCAAATTTATCTGGGACCCCCAAAAATCTCCCCAAATTATCCCTGGGACCCCCCAAAAAACTCCCCAAATTTATCTGGGACCCCCAAAAACCTCCCCAAATTATCCCTGGGACCCCCAAAACCTCCACAAATTTATCTGGGACCCCCAAAAACTCCCCAAATTTATCTGGGACCCCCCAAAATATCCCCAAAATATTCCTGGGACCCCCCAAAAACCTCCCCAAATTTTTCTGGGACCCCCCAAAATATCACTGAGACCACCCAAAATGTCCCCAAATTTATCTGGGACCCCCAAAAATCTCCCCAAAATATCCCTGGGACCCCCCAAATTCCCCTGGGACCCCCCAAAATTTCGTTGCCCCCCCCTCACTTTGTGTTTTCCCCCCCCCCAGGGAGCAGCAGGAGGGTGAGTGACCCCGAGTGACCCCAATTAACCCCCAATTAACACTAATTAACACTAATTAACACTAATTAACACTAATTAACACTAATTAACACTAATTAACACTAATTAACCTGCCTGGGGGCTTCAGGCCCTGCCCTGAGCCCAAATCCCCTCAATTAACCCCAAAGCTGTTAATTAACCTGGCATTAATTAACATGATGAGAAGAGAAAAATGCAATTAAATTAATTTATAATTAAATCTTATTTATTTATTATGAAATTAAAAAGGGTTTGGGGGTGCTGGTTGTGATAATTAGCTCATTAACATATTCCCAATTAATAAAGGCAGTTAATTACCATAATTACCTCATTAACACCTCACTAATTAAACATTTTCCCCCTCAGAGGAAGCAGCAGAGGAGGAAGAGGAGGAGGAGGAAGGTGAGGAAGGAAAAAAATCCCAAAATTTGGGGAAATCCCAAAAAAAAATCCCAAAATTTGGGGAAAAATCCCCCAAAAAAATCCCAAAATTTGGGGAAATTCCCCCAAAAAATCCCAAAATTTGGGGAAATCCCAAAAAAAATCCCAAAATTTTGGGGAAATCCCCCAAAAAAATCCCAAAATTTGGGGAAAAATCCCCAAAAAAATCCCAAAATTTGGGGAAAAATCCCAAAAAAAATCCCAAAATTTTGGGAAATCCCAAAAAATTCCCAAATTCTCCCCCACAGCCTCGGAGCCTCCCAAACCTCCTGAGGAGCCAGGTACAAAAAACCCCAAAATTATCCCTGAATCCCCCCAAAAAAACCCAAAAATTTCCTCCAAAACCCAAAAATTCCCCTGAATCCCCCCAAAAAATCCCAAAATTTCCCCTGAATCCCCAAAAAAATCCCAAAATTTCCCCTGAATCCCCAAAAAAATCCCAAAATTTCCCTTGAATCCCCCAAAAAATCCCCAAATTTTCCCCAAACCCCCAAATCCTCACCCCAAAATCCCCTCCTGACCCCAAAATTTCCCCCTTAACCCCAAATTTCCCCCCAAATTCCTCCCCAACCCAAAATTCTCCTTCCAAAAATCCCAAAAAATCCCAAAAAAATCCCCTAAAACCACAAAATCCCAAATTTTCCCCCAAAACCCCAAACCCCTCTGACCCCAAATTCTTTCCCCAGGAGAGGAGCGGCCCCGACCCCGGTGAGGATTTGGGATTTTTGGGGGGAATTTGGGATTTTGGGGTGAATTTGGGGTTTTTTGGGGAAGAATTTGGGATTTTTAGGGGGATTATTTTGATTTTTGGGGAAATTTTGGGGGGGTTTTGGGGGGAATTTGGGATTTTTGGGGAAGAATTTGGGATTTTTAGGGGGATTTTTTTGATTTTTGGGGGGAATTTGGGATTTTTTGGGGAAGAATTTAGGATTTTTAGGGGGAATTTTTTGATTTTTGGGGGTGTTTTTGGGGGGAATTTGGGATTTTTTGGGGAAGAATTTGGGATTTTTAGGGGGAATTTTTTTATTTTTGGGGGGAATTTGGGATTTTTTGGGGAAGAATTTGGGATTTTTAGGGGGATTTTTTTTTATTTTTGGGGAGGATTTGGGGGGAATTTGGGGTTTTTTGGGGGGTTTGGGCGTTTTGGGATCCCTCACTCCCACAGGGAGGATTTGGGATTTTTGGGGTTTTTTTGGGGAGTGATTTTGGGATTTTTGGGGTTTTTTTGGGGGTGATTTTGGGATTTTTTGGGGAGTGATTTTGGGATTTTTTGGGATTTTTTGGGGGGTGATTTTGGGATTTTGGGGATTTTTTGGGTCGGTTTTGGGGGCCAGGGATGATTTGGAATTTTTGGGATTTTTTTTTGTTTGTTTTTTTGGGTTCCCTCTCCCCACCCAGGGATTTTTGGGGTTTTTTTGGGGTGATTTTGGGATTTTTTTGGCTCCCTGACCCCTCCCCTCCCCCACAGGCACATGGTGTCCCAGCTGGCCCCGCCCAAAATCCCCGAGGGGGAGCGCGTGGACTTCGATGTGAGCGCGGAAATTCGGGAAATTCGGGAAATTTGGGGGAATTTATGGAAAATTTTGGGGTTTTGGGGAAAATTTGGGGGAAAATTTGGGATTTTTGGGGCAGAATTTGGGGATTTTGGGGGGGAATTTGAGGAAAATTTGGGGTTATGGGGGGGAAATTGAGCAGAAATTTGGGATTTTTTTGTTATTTTGGGGACAAATTTTGGGTTTTAGGGGGGATTTGAGGAGATTTGGGGTTTTAAGGGATTTCTTGAGGGATTTTTGGGGGGTTTTGGGTGGGAATTTGGGGTTTGGGGAGGGATTTTTTGTTGGTTTTTTCTGGGATTCTTGGTGTTATTTTGGATTTTTTGGGGATTTTTCTGGGGATTTTTTTTGGGATTTTTGAGTTTTTTCGAGCCAGAATTTTTCTGTGATTATTCATTTAGGATTTTTGGGTTGAATTTCAGTGATTTTGGTTTTTTTTTTGGGCAGGACATCCACAGGAAGAGGATGGAGAAGATTTTGGGGTGGTTTTTATGGGATTTTTGTGGGATTTTTGGTTTTTTTCCTGGGAATTTCCGTTTTTTTTGAACCAGGATTATTCTGTGTGTGTTAATTTATAATTTTTGGGTTAAATTTCAGTGATTTTGGGTTTTTTTTGGGCAGGACATCCACAGGAAGAGGATGGAGAAGAGTTTGGGGTGGTTTTTATGGGAATTTTGGGTTTTTTTTCTGGGAATTTCGGGTTTTTTGAACCAGGATTTTTCTGTGATTATTAATTTATAATTTTTGGGTTGAATTTCAGTGATTTTGGGTTTTTTTTTGGGCAGGACATCCACAGGAAGAGGATGGAGAAGGGAGGAGATTTTGGGATGGTTTTTATGGGAATTTTGGGATTTTTTCTGAGATTTTTGGGGTTTTTTTCTGGGAATTTCGGGGTTTTTTGAACCAGGATTTTTTTGTGATTATTAATTTATAATTTTTGGGTTAAATTTCAGTGATTTTGTTTTTTTTTGGGCAGGACATCCACAGGAAGAGGATGGAGAAGGACCTGCTGGAGCTGCAGACCCTGATCGACGCGCACTTCGAGCAGCGGCGCCGCGAGGAGGAGGAGCTGCAGGGGCTGATGGAGAGAATTGTGGGGAATTTGGGGGGAAATCTGGGATTTTGGGGAAATTTGGGGGAAAATTCAGGGATTTTGGGGGATTTTTGGGGGTTTTGGGGATTTTTTGGGGGTTTTTTAAATGGATTTTTGGGTTTTTTGTGGGATTTTTTGTGGTTTTTTGGGGTGATTTCGGGGGAAATTTGGGAGATTATTTGAGGTTTTTTTGTTGGTTTTTTCTGTTTTTTGTAGGATTTTTTGGGATTCAGGTTTTTTTGGGTTGGATTTTGGGTTTTTTGGGGGAGATTTGGAGGTTTTGAGGAAATTTGTATTTTTGTTGTTTCTCTGCGATTTTTTTTGTGTTTTTTTCTGGGATTTTTGGGTTTTTTTGAGCTGGGATTTCCCCCTGGTTGTGCATTGAGGATTTCTGGGTTGGATTTGGGTTTTTTGGGTTTTTTTTTGAGCCCTCCCCACCCCCAGGAGCGGCGCCGGGCCGAGAGGAACGAGCAGCTCCGCACCAGGAACGAGAAGGAGAGGGAGAGGCAGGCCAGGCTGGCGGTGAGGGGCCAAAAAAAACCAAAAATGTACCCCAAAAAATCTAAAATTCACCCCAAAAATCCAAAATGCACCCAAAAATCCAAAATCCACCCCAAAAAACCCAAAATGTACCCCAAAAACCCCAAAATCCACCCCAAAAACCTGCCTGGGACAACCCAAAAACCCCAAATCCACCCCAAAAACCCCAAAATCCACCCCAAAAACCCCAAAATCCACCCCAAAAACCTGCCTGGGACAACCCAAAAACCCCAAATCCACCCCAAAAACCTACAAAATCCACCCCAAAAACTGCTCTAAAACCCCAAAAATCTGCCTGGGAAACACCAAAACACCACCCCAAACCCTTCTCCATCCTCTTCCTGTGGATGTCCTGCCCAAAAAAAAACCCAAAATCCCAGAAATTCAACCCAAATTATAAATTAGTAATCACAGAAAAATCCTGGTTCAAAAAAACCCGAAATTCCCAGAAAAAACCCCAAAAATCTCAGAAAAAATCCCAAAATTCCCAGAAAAACCACCCCAGAATCTTCTCCATGCTCTTCCTGTGGATGTCCTGCCCAAAAAAACCCCAAAATCACAGAAATTCAACCCAAAAATTATAAATGAATAATCACAGAAAAATCCCAGCTCGAAAAATCCCAAAAAAATCCCCCAAAAGTCCAAAACATCACCAAAAATCCCAGGGAAAAAAACCCAAAATCCACCCAAAAAACCCCAAAATCCACCCCAAAAACCTGCCTGGGACACCCCAAAAACTCCAAATCCACCCCAAAAATCCAAAATGCATCCAAAAAACCCCAAAATCCACCCCAAAAAACCCAAAATGCACCTCTAAAACCCCAAAAACCTGCCTGGGACAACCCAAAAACCCCAAATCCACCCCGAAAACCCACAAAATCCACCCCAAAAAACCCCAAAATCCACCCCAAAAACTGCTCTAAAACCCCAAAAATCTGGCTGGGAAACACCAAAACCGCCCAGATTCACCCCAAATCCCCCCTGAGACCCCAAATTTCCCCCAAATTCTCCCCAAATCCCCGCCCAGGAGGAGAAGCTGCGCAAGGAGGAGGAGGAGGCCAAGAAGAGAGCGGAGGACGACGCCAAGAAGAAAAAAGTTCTGTCAGCAATGCCCCACTTTGGGGGGTACCTGGCCAAGGTGGGACCCCAAAAAACCCAAAAATGTGCATTGGGACCCCCAAAAACCCCAAATCCATCCCAAAACCTGCACTGGGACCCCCAAAAACCCCAAATCCACCCCAAAACCTGCACTGGGACCCCCAAAAACCCCAAATCCACCCCAAAACCTGCCCTGGGACCCCCAAAATCTGTACTGGGACCCCCAAAAACCCCAAAATCCACCCCAAAATCTGCACTGGGACCCCCAAAAACCCCAAATCCACCCCAAAATGTGCACTGGGAACCCCCAAAAACCCCAAAATCCATCCCAAAATCTGCACTGGGACCCCCAAAAACCCCAAATCCACCCCAAAATCTGCACTGGGAACCCCAAAACCCCAAATCCACCCCAAAATCTGCACTGGGAACCCCAAAACCCCAAATCCACCCCAAAATCTGCACTGGGAACCTAAAACTCCCAAAGTTCTGTCAGCCATGCCCCACTTTGGGGGGGTACCTGGCCAAGGTGGGACCTCAAAAAACCCAAAAATCTGCATTGGGACCCCCAAAAATCCCAAAATCCACCCCAAAACCTGCCCTGGGACCCCCAAAATCTGCACTGGGACCCCCAAAAAACCCCAAATCCACCCCAAAACCTGCACTGGGAACCCCAAAAACATCAAAATCTGCACTGGGATCCCCAAATTCCCCCGAACTGAGCCCCAAAACTTCTCTGGATCCCCCAAATCCTCCTGAATTCTCCACAAATCCCCCCCAAGTTCACCCTGAATTCCCTGCAGATCCTCTCTGAGATCCCCAAATCCCCCCAAATCCCCCCCAAATTCACCCCAAATTCACCCCAAATCCCCCCAAATGCCCCCTAAATTCCCCCCAAATGCCCCCTAAATTCACCCCAAATCCCCCCAAATCCCCCCAAATCCCCCCAAATCCCCCCAGGCCGAGCAGCGCCGGGGCCGGCGCCAGACCGGCCGGGAGATGAAGCTGCGGATCCTGGCAGAGAGGAAACGGCCCCTGGAGATCGAGAATCTGAGGGAGGACGAGCTCAGGTGGGGCTCAAAAACACCAAAAATACCCCAAAAACATCCCCTAAAAATCCCTGATCCCAGAGACCCCAAAAAACCCAAAATCCACCCTAAAATCCACCCTAAAATCGACCCCAAACGGCCCCTGGAGATTGAGAATCTGAGGGAGGACGAGCTCAGGTGGGGCCCAAAAATTTCCTAAAAACAAATACCCTAAAAGTAAATATCCTAAAAATAAATATCCTAAAAATAAATATCCTAAAAATATTCTAAAAATAAATATCCTAACAATAAATATCCTAAAAACATCCTAAAACCAAATATCCTAAAAAAATCCTAAAAATAAATATCCTAAAAATAAATATCCTAAAAATAAATATCCTAAAAATAAATATCCTAAAAACATCCTAAAAATAAATATTCTAAAAACATCCTAACAATAAATATCCAAACAATAAATATCCTAAAAATAAATATCCTAAAAATATTCTAAAAATAAATATCCTAACAATAAATATCCTAAAAACATCCTAAAACCAAATATCCTAAAAAAATCCTAAAAATAAATATCCTAAAAATAAATATCCTAAAAATAAATATCCTAAAACTAAATATCCTAAAAACATCCTAAAAATAAATATTCTAAAAACATCCTAAAAATAAATATCCAAACAATAAATATCCTAAAAATAAATATCCTAAAAACATTCTAAAAATAAATATCCTAAAAATAAATATCCTAAAAACATCCTAAAAACAAATATCCTAAAAACATCCTAAAAACAAATATCCTAAAAACATCCTAAAAACAAATATTCTAAAAAATCTTAAAAATAAATATCCTAAAAATATTCTAACAATAAATATCCTAAAAATAAATATCCTAAAAATAAATATCTTAAAAACATCCTAAAAAGAAACATCCTAAAAATAAATATCCTAAAAACATCCTAAAAATAAATATTCTAAAAACATCCTAACAATAAATATCCAAACAATAAATATCCTAAAAATAAATATCCTAAAAATATTCTAAAAATAAATATCCTAACAATAAATATCCTAAAAACATCCTAAAACCAAATATCCTTAAAAAATCCTAAAAATAAATATCCTAAAAATAAATACCCTAAAAATAAATATCCTAAAAATATCCTAAAAATAAATATTCTAAAAACATCCTAAAAATAAATATCCTAACAATAAATATCCTAAAAATAAATATCCTAAAAATATTCTAAAAATAAATATCCTAAAAATATTCTAAAAATAAATATCCTAACAATAAATATCCTAAAAATAAATATCCTAAAAATATTCTAAAAATAAATATCCTAAAAATATTCTAAAAATAAATATCCTAACAATAAATATCCTTAAAACATCCTTAAAAAAAATATCCTAAAAACATCCTAAAAATAAAACATCCCTGGTCCCAAAACAGCCCCAGGACCCCAAAACCTGCCTGAAAAACCCCCTGGGAACCCAAAAACCCCCAAATCCCTTTTGGACCCCCCAAAAATCCCCCAAATCCTTTTGGGACCCCCCAAAAATCCCCCTGAGATCCCTTTTGGGACCCCCCCAAAATCCCCCAAATCCTTTTGGCCCCCCAGGGCCAAGGCCCAGGAGCTCCACGCCTGGATCCAGCAGCTCGAGTCCGAGAAGTTCGACCTGATGGAGAAACTGCGGCGGCAGCGCTACGAGGTGGGGGCTAAAACCACCCAAAATCAGACAAAAATCAGCACAAAATTCACCCCAAAACAGCCCAAAAATCACCTCAATATCACCCCAAAATCAGCCCCAAACTCAGCCCAAAATCAGCCAAAATCTGCCAAAAATCAACACAAAAATCAGCACAAAAATCACCTCAAACTCAGCCCCAAATCAGCCAAAATCAACCTAAAAAATACAAAATTAGCCCAAAATCTGCCAAAATCAGCCCAGAAATCAACACAAAAATCACCCCAAAATCAGCCCAAAAATCTGCCAAAAATCAGCACAAAAATCAACACAAAAATCACCTCAAACCCAGCCCAAAATCATCCTAAAAATCACCCCAAAATCAGCCCAGAAATCATCCCCAAAATCAGCCCAAAACCGCCCGAAATCTGCCAAAATCAGCCCCAAAAATCAGCACAAAAATCACCTCAAACTCAGCCCAAAATCAGTCCCAAAAATCATCCCCAAAATCTGCCAAAATCAGCCCAAAAATCAACACAAAAATCAGCCAAAAATCAGCACAAAAATCAACACAAATCAGCCCAAAAATCACCTCAATATCACCCCAAAATCAGCCCAGAAATCAACCCCAAACCACCCAAAATCTGCCAAGATCAGCCCAAACTGAGCCCAAAAATCAGCTCAAAAATCATCCCCAAAATCAGCACAAAAATCAGCCAAAAACAGCCCAGAAATCAACACAAAAATCTGCCAAAAATCAGCCAAAAATCAGCACAAAAATCACCTCAAACTCAGCCCCAAATCAGCCCAAAATCAGCCCAAAATCAGCCTAAAAACCACAAAATTAGCCCAAAAATCTGCCCAGAAATTAGCCCAAAATCTGCCAAAATCAGCCCAGAAATCAACACAAAAATCACCTCAACCTCAGCCCAAAAACCACCCAAAATCTGCCAAGATCAGCTCAAAAATCAGCCCAGAAATCAGCCAAAATCAGCCCAAAATCAGCCCAGAAATCAGCCAAAATCAGCCCAGAAATCAGCCAAAATCAGCCCAAAATCAGTCCAAAGTCAGCCCAAAAATCAGCCCAGAAAACCCAAAATCACCCCAAATTCAGCCCAAATTCACTCCAAAATCAGCCCAAAAACCACCCAAAATCTGCCAAGATCAGCCCAAAAATCAGCCCAGAAGAAGTTAAAATCAGCCCCAAAATCAGCAAAAATCGCCCCAAAAATCCCCCAAAAATCCCCCAAAAAATCACCCCAAAAACCCCAAATCCCCCTGACCCCGAACTGGGACCCCAGACCCCAAATTTGGGGTTTTTGGGACCCCCCAGCCCCATTTTGGGGGATCCCCAAATTTCGGGGACCCCCCCAGAGCTGACCCAGCCCCTCCCCCCCCCAGATCAACGTCCTGTACAACCGGATCAGCCACGCCCAGAAATTGTAAATTTGGGGAATTTTGGGATTTTTGGGGGGGAATTGGGGATTTTTGGGGGGGAATTGGGATTTTTTGGGGGATTTGGGGATTTTTGGGGTTCCAATTTGGGTTTTTTGGGGGGGTTTTGGGGGAATTTTGGTTTTTTCGTGGGGATTTGGGGTTTCTTGGGGGAGAATTTTTGGGTTTTGGGGGGGATTTTGATTTTTTTTTTTGGGTGGATTTTGGGTGGATTTTGGGTTTTTTGTGGAATTTTGGGTTTTTTTGGGGGTGTCCAGAAGATCCTGAGCCCCCCCCGCCCCTCCCCCACAGCAAGAAGGTCACCAAGGGCCGCGTGGGCGGGCGCTGGAAGTGACCCCGCCCCTCTGACGTCACCGAATAAAATTATTGCATCATCCGACTCAGTGCCACGTCACTTCCGCTCTGTCGTACCACATTTCCCATCATTCTTAGGGCGCCACGCGTCATTTCCGCCTCTCTGCCACATTTCACATCATTCCTAGCGTGCCATACGTCGCTTCCGCTTATCTGGACCACATTTCCCATCATTCCTAGAGCGCCACACGTCACTTCCGCTTCTCTAAGCCACGTCTCCAATCATTCCTAGCGCGCTACACGTCACTTCCGCTCTGCCGCCGCCACATTTCCCATCGCCCCGCGCGCCGCGTTCCCGCCGTTACCATGGCGACCACGCCCCCGCGCTTCCGGCCCCGCCCCCCCCTCTGCGGCGGCGGCGGCGGCGGCCCCGGGAGCGGCGATGGCGGCGGCGGCGGCGGCGGCGGCGGCTCGGGAGCGGCGCCGGGAGCAGCTGCGGCGCTGGGAGGAGGCGGCGGCGGCCGCGCCCGCCGGGCCCGAGCCTCGGGCGGGGCCGCCCCGGGTCCGGTTCGAGCGCCAGGCCGAGTTCCGCGCCGTGTGCGCAGGCGCAGAGCTCGCCGAGGCGCGCGCCATGGTCATGGCGCCCGAGGGGGGGGGGCGCGCGCTGCTGGGCGGGGCCAACGCGGACGGGATCAGCGCCCTGCACCAGGTGGGCGGGGCCTGGCGGGGAAGGGGGCGGGGTTTGGGGGAGGGGGCGTGGTCACGTTTAAAGGAACCGCCGTAGATTTAGTGTGGGCGGGGCCTTTAAAAAAGGCGGGGTTTAGGGAAGGGGCGTGGTTTTCCTTAAAGGAACCGCCGCGTTTATGAGGTGGGCGGGGCCTTTTTAAAGGGCCGGGAGGGTGTAGAAAGGGGCGTGGTCATGGTAAGGTGATTGTAACTGGGCGGGGCTTGCTACAGAGGGCGGGGTTTAACCAATGGGAGTGGTCTGGAGGAGGGGGCGTGGCCTGGAAGGTGATTGGATGAGGCTACTGTGAGTGACAGCTGTGGTGAGAGGGGCGTGGCCTGGTGGGA
This sequence comes from Catharus ustulatus, assembly GCF_009819885.2. Taxonomy (NCBI): domain Eukaryota; kingdom Metazoa; phylum Chordata; class Aves; order Passeriformes; family Turdidae; genus Catharus; species Catharus ustulatus. The sequence continues at coordinate 1,527,557 of NC_046255.1, forward strand.
GGGGGCGGGGCTTGAAGGATGGGGCGGGGCTTGGGGGCTACTGTGCAGCCCTGGGGGGATCTGGGGGTGTCCCAGGGGTGTCCCCAACCCCGTCCTGGTGTCCCCAACCCCGTCCCCGTGTCCCCAACGTCCCCAGGCCTGCATAGACGAGAACATGGAGGTCGTGCAGTTCCTGGTGGAGAGCGGGGCCGACGTGAACCAGGCCGACAACGAGGGCTGGACCCCCCTGCACGTGGCTGCGGCCTGCGGCTGCCGGGACATCGCACAGTGAGGGACCCCAAATATCCCAAAATCACCCCAAAATCCACCCCAAAATATCCCAAAATCACCCAAAATCACCCAAAATCACCCCAAAATCACCCCAAAATATCCAAAATCCACCCCAAAATATCCAAAATCCACCCAAAATATCCCACAATACCCAAAATCCGCCCTGACCCCCCTGCACGTGGCTGCGGCCTGCGGCTGCCGGGACATTGCACAGTGAGGGACCCAAAATATCCAAAATCACCCCAAAATCCATTCCTAGACTTATCAAAATATCCTAAAAACCATCCTTAAACACCCGAAAACATCCCAAAAATACCCACAATAACCTGAAATCCCCCAAAACCAACCCAAATCCTCCTCCTCTGTGTCCAGGAGCTCACCTGAGCCCTCACCTGTCCCCTGGAGCTCACCTGAAAACCCCCAAAACCCCTCAAAAATAACCCAAAATCCCCTCCCCTCTGTCCTGGAGCTCACCTGAGCTCTCACTTGTGCCCAGGATCTCACCTGAAACCCCCCCAAACACCCCAAAAATAACCCATCCCCCCCCAAACCCCACTCACCTGTGCCCAGGATCTCACCTGAGCTCTCCCCTGTGGCCAGGATCTCACCTGAAACCCCCCAAAATCCCCCCAAAATAACCCATAATGCCCCAAAATCCCCCTCACCTGTGCCCAGGATCTCACCTGAGGCCCTCCCCTCTGCCCTGGAGCTCACCTGAGCTCTCACCTGTGTCCAGGATCTCACCTGAGCCCTCCCCCATTCCCAGGATCTCACCTGAGCCCCTCCCCCATTCCCAGGATCTCACCTGAGCCCCTCCCCCATTCCCAGGGTCTCACCTGAGCCCCCCCATCCCCAGGTACCTGCTGGAGCACGGCGCGGACGCCGCCGCCGTCACCTGTGACCTGGAGCTGCCGCTGGAGGTGGCCGAGGACGAGGCCCTGGAGGAGCTGCTGAGGGCGGAGCTGCACAGGCGGGGTGGGCGGGGCTGGGGGCGGGGCTTCGGGGGGGCGTGGTCAAGGTGTGGCCAGGTGTATCCAGGTGTAGTCAGGATGTGGCCAGGTGTGCTCAGATGTATCCAGGTATGGACAGGTGTGGTCAGGGTGTGCCCAGGTGTTTCCAGGTGTGCTCAGGGCGTGTCCAGGTGTGCTCAGGGTGTCCCCAGGTATGGCCAGGTATGCTCAGGGTGTGTTCATGTGTGCCCAGGTGTGCTCAGGGATTGGTCAGAGCATGTCCAGGTGTGCCCACGTGTGCTCAGGGTGTGGCCAGGTGTATCTAGGTATAGTCAGTGTGGCCAGGTGTGCTCAGGTGTGGTCAGGGTGTGTCCAGGTGTGTCCCTTGTTGGTCAAGGTTTGGTCAGGTGTATCCAGGTGCGTTCAGGGTGTGCCCAGATGTGCTCAGGGCATGCCCAGGTGTGTCTGGGATTGGTCAGAGCATGTCCAGGTGTGCTCACATGTGCTCAGGGTGTACCCAGGTGTATGTAGATGTGCTCAAGGTGTGCCCAGGTGTGGTCAGGGCATGCCCAGGCATGGCCAGGTATGCTCAGGGTGTGCTCAGGTGTATCCAGGGGTAGTCACAGTGTGCCCAAGTATGGGCAGGTGTGCTCAGGGTGTGCCCAGGTGTGTCCCTTGATGGTCAAGGCTTGGTCAGGTGTATCCAGGTGTGCTCAGGGCGTGTCCAGGTATGGTCACACTGTGGCCAGGTAGAGACAGGTGTGCTCAGGGTGTGCCCAGGTGTGCTCAGGGATTGGTCAGAGCATGTCCAGTTGTGCCCACACATGCTTAGGGTGTGTCCAGGTGTGGTCAGGGCGTGCCCAGGCATGGCCAGGTATGCTCAGGTTGTGCTCAGATGTATCCAGGGGTAGTCAGGGTGTGCCCAGGTATGGGCAGGTGTGCTCAGGGTGTGCCCAGGTGTGTCCCTTATTGGTCAAGGTGTGGTCAGGTGTATCCAGGTGTGGTCAGGTGTATCCAGGTGTGCTCAGGGCGTGTCCAGGTATGCCTGGGATTGGTGAAAGGATGTCCAGGTGTGCCCAGATGTGCTCAGGCTGTGCCCAGGTGTGTCCATTGCTGGTCAAGGTTTGGTCAGGTGTATCCAGGTGTGCCCAAGGTGTGCCCAGGTGTATCCAGGTGTGCTCAGGGTGTGCCCAGGTGTGTCTGGGATTGGTCACAGCATGTCCAGGTGTGCCCACATGTGCTCAGGGTGTGTCCAGGTGTGGCCAGTGTTGGTCAAGGCGTGTTCAGGGTGTCCCCAGGTGTCCCCAGGTGTCCCCAGGTGTGTCTCACCTGTCTCACCTGTCCCAGGTGTGGATATCTCAGCTGCCAAGCGCGCGGAGGAGGAGCGGATGCTGCGGGACACGCGGCTCTGGTTGGACTCAGGGTGTGGTCAGGATGTCCCCAGGTGTCCCCAGGTGTGCTCAGGTGTCCCCAGGTGTATCAGGTGTGTCTCACCTGTCCCAGGTGTGGACATTTCGGCCGCCAAGCGCGCGGAGGAGGAGCGGATGCTGCGGGACACGCGGCTCTGGCTGAGCTCAGGGTGGGGTTAGGATGTCCCCAGGTGTCCCCAGGTGTCCCCAGGTGTGCTCAGGTGTGCTCAGGTGTGTCTCACCTGTCCCAGGTGTGGATGTTTCCCAAGCCAAGCGCGCGGAGGAGGAGCGGATGCTGCGGGACACGCGCCTCTGGCTGAGCTCAGGGTGTGGTCAGGGTGTCCCCAGGTGTCCCCAGGTGTCCCCAGGTGTCCCCAGGTGTATCAGGGTGTGGTCAGGGTGTCCCCAGGTGTCCCCAGGTGTCCCCAGGTGTGTCTCACCTGTCTCACCTGTCCCAGGTGTGGACATTTCGGCCGCCAAGCGCGCAGAGGAGGAGCGGATGCTGCGGGACACGCGGCTCTGGCTGAGCTCAGGGTGTGGTCAGGGTGTCCCCAGGTGTCCCCAGGTGTCCCCAGGTGTCCCCAGGTGTATCAGGGTGTGGTCAGGGTGTCCCCAGGTGTCCCCAGGTGTCCCCAGGTGTGTCTCACCTGTCTCACCTGTCCCAGGTGTGGACATTTCGGCCGCCAAGCGCGCAGAGGAGGAGCGGATGCTGCGGGACACGCGGCTCTGGCTGAGCTCAGGGTGTGGTCAGGGTGTCCCCAGGTGTCCCCAGATGTCCCCAGGTGTGCTCAGGGTGTCCCCAGGTGTCCCCAGGTGTGTCTCACCTGTCTCACCTGTCCCAGGTGTGGATATCTCAGCCGCCAAGCGCGCGGAGGAGGAGCGGATGCTGCGGGACACGCGCCTCTGGTTGGACTCGGGGCAGCTCCGGGATTGTCCCCACCCGGCCACCGGCGCCAGCGCCCTGCACGTGGCAGCAGCCAAGGGCTACATCGAGGTCATGAGGTCAGGGGGATTTGGGGAGTTGTTTGGGGATTTGGGGATTGGGAAATTGTTTGGGGATTTTTTGGGATTTTTTTTGGATTTTTTTGGGAATTTTTGGGGATTTTTTGGGGATTCTTTTGGGATTTTTTTTGATTTTTTTTTTATTTTTTGGGGAATTTTTTTGGGATTTTTTGGGGATTTTTTTGGGGATTTTTTTTGATTTTTTTTTATTTTTGGGGGAAATTTTTTGGGATTTTTTGGGGATTTTTGGGGATTTTTTGGGGATTTTTTTGGGGATTTTTTGGGGATTTTTTTGGGGAATTTTTTGAGATTTTTTGGGATTTTTTTGGGGTTTTGTAGGTTTTTTTGGGGCGATTTTTTGGTTCTTTTGGGGGATTTATTTCGGATTTTTTGGGGTTTTTTTGGGATTTATTTGGGATTTTTTGGGGTGGACTTTGGGTTTTTATGGTGTGGGAATTTTGGTGGTTTTTGTGGGATTTTTCCAAATTTTTTTGGGGGTAAATTTGGGGATTTTTTTTGGATCCCAGGCTCCTGCTGTCCCCGTTTCTTGTGTGAATTTGCTGTAAATCTTGTATAAATTTTATTTTTTTTCCCCCCAGGCTGCTGCTGTTGATATTTTTGGTATAAATTTGGGATATTTTGGATTTTTTTTTGTCTCTAGGCTCCTGCTGGCCGCCGGCTACGACCCCGACGTGCGGGACAAGGACGGGTGGACGCCGCTGCACGCGGCCGCGCACTGGGGGGTGGAGGAGGCCTGCAGGCTGCTCTGCGAGCACCTGTGCGACATGAGCCCCCAGAACAACGTGGTGAGGGACCTGGGGGGGCTGGGATTTATTGGGGAATTTTTAAAATTTTTTTCTGATTTTTTTCTGATTTTTTTCTGATTTTTTTGTGATTTTTTGTGATTTTTTGGTGATTTTTTGGTGATTTTTTTATGATTTATTTTGGAATTTGAGGGAATTTGGGAGGCTTTTGGGGGATAGTTTTGGGATTCTGATTTTTAAGGATTTTTTTTTATTTTTAGGGAATTTTTTGGGTTATTTTTGGGGGGTCTCAGTTCAGTTTTGGGGTCCCAGGGCTGTTCTTTGGGTCTCAGGGATGTTTTGGGGTGTTCTCAGTTTGATTTTTGGGGTTCCAGGGCTGTTTTTGGGATATTTTGGGGGGTCTTAGTTCAATTTTTGGGGTCTCAGTTTGGTTTTTGGGTTCCAGGGGAGGTTTTTGGGATATTTTGGGTTATTTTGGGGGGGTCTCAGGGCTGTTTTTATGATATTTTTGGGGTCTCAGTTTGATTTTTGGGGTTTCCAGGGGAGGATTTTGGGATATTTTGGGATATTTTGGGATATTTTGGGGGGTCTCAGGGGTGTTTTTGGGATTCCAGGGGAGGTTTTTGGGATATTTTGGGATATTTTGGGTTATTTTTGGGGTCTCAGGGGTTTTTTTGGGGCCCAGGGCTGTGTTTGGGGTCCCAGGGGAGGTTTTTGTGATATTTTTGGGGTCTCAGTTCAGTTTTTGGGGCCCAGGGCTGTGTTTGGGGTTTCCAGGGGAGGTTTTTTGGGATATTTTGGGATATTTTGGGTTGTTTTGGGGGTCTCAGGGTTTTTTTTGGGATCCCAGGGCTGTGTTTTGGGGATATTTTGGGATATTTTTGGGGTCTCAGTTCAGTTTTTGGGATCCCGGGGGAGGTTTTTGGGATATTTTGGGATATTTTGGGTTATTTTGGGTTATTTTGGGGTCTCAGTTCAGTTTTTGGGGTCTCAGTTTGATTTTTGGGGTTTCCAGGGGAGGTTTTTGGGATATTTTGGGTTATTTTGGGGGGTCCCAGGGCTGTTTTTATGATATTTTTGGGGTCTCAGTTTGATTTTTGGGGTTTCCAGGGGAGGTTTTTGGGATATTTTGGGATATTTTGGGATATTTTTGGGGTCTCAGTTCAGTTTTTGGGGTCCCAGGGCTGTGGTTTGGGTCCCAGGGGAGGGTTTTGGGCTATTTTGGGATATTTTGGGATATTTTTGGGGTCTCAGTTTGGTTTTTGGGGTTCCAGGGGAGATTTTTGGGATATTTTGGGATATTTTGGGATATTTTTGGGGGTCTCAGGGTTTTTTTTGGGGCCCAGGTGTTGTGTTTGGGGTCCCAGGGGAGGTTTTTGTGATATTTTTGGGGTCTCAGTTCAGTTTTTGGGGCCCAGGGCTGTGTTTGGGGTTTCCAGGGGAGGTTTTTTGGGATATTTTGGGATATTTTGGGTTGTTTTGGGGGTCTCAGGGTTTTTTTTGGGATCCCAGGGCTGTGTTTTGGGGATATTTTGGGATATTTTTGGGGTCTCAGTTCAGTTTTTGGGGTCCCAGGGCTGTGTTTGGGGTTCCAGGGGAGGTTTTTGGGATATTTTGGGATATTTTGGGATATTTTGGGGGGGTCTCAGTTCAGTTTTTGGGTCCCAGGGGAGGTTTTTGGGGTATTTGGGATATTTTGGGGGGTCTCAGGGCTGTTTTTATGATATTTTTGGGGTCTCAGTTCAGTTTTTGGGTTCCATGGGAGGTTTTTGGGATATTTTGGGATATTTTGGGTTATTTTTGGGGGTCTCAGGGGTTTTTTTGGGGCCCAGGGCTGTGTTTGGGGTTTCCAGAGGAGGTTTTTGGGCTATTTTGGGCTATTTTGGGATATTTTGGGATATTTTGGGATATTTTTGGGGTCTCAGTTTGATTTTTGGGTTTCCAGGGGAGGTTTTTGGGATATTTTGGGATATTTTTGGGGTCTCAGTTCGGTTTTTGGGGTCCCAGGGGAAGTTTGTGGGATATTTTGGGATATTTTGGGATATTTTGGGGGTCTCAGTTCAGTTTTTGGGTCCCAGGGGAGGTTTTTGGGATATTTTTGGGATATTTTGGGATATTTTGGGGGGTCTCAGTTCAGTTTTTGGGGTCCCAGGGTTGTGTTTGGGGATTCCAGGGGAGGTTTTTGGGATATTTTGGGTTATTTTGGGGTCTCAGTTTGGTTTTTGGGGTTCCAGGGGAAGTTTTTGGGATATTTTTGGGATATTTTGGGATATTTTTGGGGTCTCAGTTCAGTTTTTGGGGTCCCAGGGCTGTTCTTTGGGGTTCCATGGGAGGTTTTTGGGATATTTTGGGATATTTTGGGATATTTTGGGATATTTTGGGATATTTTGGGTTATTTTGGGGTCTCAGTTCAATTTTTGGGATCCAAGGGCTGTGTTTGGGGTCCCAGGGGAGGTTTTTGGGCTATTTTGGGATATTTTGGGGGTCTCAGGGGTGTTTTTGGGGCCCAGGGCTGTGTTTGGGGTTTCCAGGGGAGGTTTTTGGGATATTTTGGGATATTTTGGGTTATTTTGGGCTATTTTGGGATATTTTTGGGGTCTCAGTTCAGTTTTGGGGCCCAGGGGCAGCGTCCCTGTGACCTGGCTGCCGAGGACACCCTGCCCCTGCTGGAGGAGCTGCAGCGGCGCCAGCACCACGTGAGCCCCAAAAATACAAAATCCACCCCAAAAAACACCAAAAAAAACCCCAAAATCCACTCAAAATCCAAATAAACACCACCAGGATGTGGCAAACACCACGTGAGCCCCAAAACCCCAAAATTCACCCCAAAAAACACCAAAAAAAACCCCAAAATTCACTCAAAATTCAAATAAACACCCCCAGGATGTGGCAAACACCACGTGAGCCCCAAAAACCCCAAAATTCACCCCAAAAACCCCAAAATCCAACCCAAAATCCACCCCAAAATCCACCCCAAAATCCACATAAAGCACCCCAAAATTTATTTGTAATCCACCCCAAATTCACCCAAAAATCCACCCCAAAAACCCCAAAATCCAAATCCAAAAAAAGCCCCCAAAATCCACCCTGGCATCCCCCAAAACCCCAAAAACCCCAAAGCTCACCCCAAAATTCACTCTGGGCTCCCCACAACCCCCCCAGGAGTTCTCAACCCCACGTGGGACCCCAAAATTCCCAAAATCCTCCCCAAAATCACCCTGGGACCCCCAAGATTTTTTCCAGGACCCCAAAATTTCCCCCCCAGGACCCCCAAATCCCCCAAAATCCTCCCCAAAATCCCCCCAGGACCCCCAAAATCCCCAAAATCCTCCCCAAATTTCCCCCCAGGGACCCCCAAAATCCCTTCCAGGACCCCAAAATTTCCCCCCAGGACCCCCAAATCCCCCCCAGACCCCTCCCCCATTTTGGGGTCCCCTCTGGGGGGTCCTGGGGGGTCCTGACCGCCCCTCCCCCCCCCCCAGCTCCGCAGGCAGAAGGACCCGGGGGCCCCTCCCCCACCCCCGGCACCGGAGCCCGAGGGAGCCCCCCCGGCCCCGGGGGGGGGCAGGCACCGCCGGTGAGCCAAAAAAACCCCAAAAAAACCCAAAAATCACCCCAAAAAAACCCCAAAAATCCACCCCGACCCCGGGGGGGGCAGGCACCGCCGGTGAGCCCCAAAAACCCCAAAATTCACCCCAAAAAAACCCCAAATCCACCCAAAAATCCATCCCAAAATCCACCCCGACCCCGGGGGGGGGCAGGCACCGCCGGTGAGACCCAAAAAAAACCCAAAAAAACCCCAAAAAAACCCAAAAAAAACCCCCAACAAAACCCCCAAAATCCACCCCGACCCCGGGGGGGGGGCAGGCACCGCCGGTGAGCCCCAAAAAAATCCCAAAAAACCCAAAATTCACCCCAAAATTCACCCCAAAATCCACCCCAAAAACCCCAAAAAACCCAAAATTCACCCCAAAATCCACCCAAATTTGCCCCAAAAACCCCAAAATTCACCCCCAAAACCCCAAAATCCACCCCAAATCCATCCCTGCACCCCTAAAAACCCCAAAATCCACCCCAGCCCCCACAAAATCCCCATTTCACCCCAAAAATCCCCACTCTGGATCCCAAAATTCCCGTTTTCCCCCCCCCAAATTCCTGTTTTTTCCCCAAATTTCTATATTTTCCCCCAAGATTTCGCCGTGTTTCCCCAAAATCTGCGGTTTTTCCTTTCAAAATTTCTGTTTTTCCCAAATTCCGGATTTTTCTCCCCAGGATCTCGCTGGCTTTTCCCAAAATCTCTGTTTTCCTCCCTAAAATTCCTTTTTTTACCCCATTTTTTCCCAAAATCTCATTTTTTTTGCCCCAGAATCTGTCTGTGGTGCCACAGCTCTGGCTGCACAAATCCTGTTTATTTTCACCCCAAATCCCCATTTATTTTCACCCAAAATCCCCATTTTTCACCCCAAATCCCATTTATTTTCACCCAAAATCCCATTTTTTATCCTCAAATCCCCATTTATTTTCACCCCAAATCCCATTTTTCACCCCAAATTCCCATTTTTCCCCATTTTTCCCAAAATCCGGGTTTTTTTTCCCCCAGGATCTCTCCGTGCCACCCCAGCTCCGGCTGCACAAATTCCTGTTTATTTTCACCCCAAATCCCCATTTATTTTCACCCCAAATCCCGTTTATTTTCACCCCAAATTCTGTTTTTTCCCAAAATCTGGGTTTTTTCCCCCAGGCTCTCGCTGTGCCACCGCAGCTCCCACTGCACAAATCCTGTTTATTTTTTATCCCCAAATCCCCATTTATTTTCACCCAAAATCCCATTGTTTATCCCCAAATTCCCATTTATTTTCACCCCAAATTCCCATTTTTTCCCCATTTTTCCCAAAATTAAATGTTTTTCCCCCAGGATCTCGCTGTGCCGCCGCAGCTCCCACTGCACAAACCCTGTTTATTTTCACCCCAAATCCCCATTTTTTATCCCCAAATCCCCATTTATTTTCACCCAAAATCCCGTTTTCCACCCCAAAATCCTCATTTTTCACCCCAAATTCCCGTTTTTTCCCAAAATTGAATTTTTTTCCCCCAGGCTGTCGCTGTGCCGCCGCAGCTCCCGCGAGCGGCTCTGGCTGCACAAACCCTGTTTATTTTCACCCAAAATCCTGTTTATTTTCACCCCAAATTCTGTTTTTTTTCCCAAAATTAAATTTTTTCCCCCAGGCTGTCGCTGTGCCGCCGCAGTTCCCGCGAGCAGCTCCGGCTGCACAAACCCTGTTTATTTTCACCCCAAATTCTCATTTTTCACCCCAAAATCCCCATTTATTTTCACCCCAAATCCCCATTTTTTCCCAAAATCCCGATTTTTTCCCCCAGGATGTCGCTGTGCCGGCGCAGCTCCCGCGAGCGGCTCTGGCTGCACAAACCCTGTTAATTTTTCACCCAAAATTCCCATTTTTCACCCCAAAATCCCATTTATTTTCACCCCAAATCCCCATTTTTCCCAAAATTGAATTTTTTTCCCCCAGGCTGTCGCTGTGCCGCCGCAGCTCCCGCGAGCGGCTCTGGCTGCACAAATCCTGTTTATTTTCACCCCAAATCCTCATTTTTCACCCCAAATTCCCCATTTTTTCCCAAAATCCCGTGTTTTTCCCCCCAGGCTGTCGCTGTGCCGCCGCAGCTCCCGCGAGCGGCTCTGGCTGCAGGCCCGGGAGAGGGTGGGGGAGGGGGCGCTGCCCCCCCCCCCTGCGCCCCCCGGGGGGGGGAGGGGACCCCGACAGCGACGAGGGGGGGGGGCAGCGACGGGGAGGAGACCCCCCCGGGGGGTGAGAACGGGGGGAAAATCGGGAATTTGGGGTGAAAATAAATGGGGGGAAAAACGGGAATTTGGGAAAAAATGGGGGAAAAAATGGGGGAAAAACGGGAATTTGGGATTTGGGGGGAAATGGGGAAAAAATGGGATTTGGGAAAAAAAGGGAATTTGGGAAAAAAACGGGATTTTGGGATTTGGGGAAAAATGGGGAAAAAATGGGATTTGGGGGGAAATGGGGAAATTTGGGGGGAAAGGGGGAAAATTTGGGTTTGGGGGAAATGGGGGAAAAAAGGGATTTGGAAAAAATAAATGGGATTTTGGGAAAAATTGGGATTTGGGGGGAAATGGGAAAAAATGGGATTTGGGGGAAAAATGGGATTTTGGGGAAAATGGGAAAAATTGGGGGGAAAGGGGGAAAATTTGGTTTTGGGGGAAATGGGGAAAAAAAAAGTGATTTGGAAAAAAAAAAATTGGATTTTGGGGAAAAGCAGGATTTGGGGGGAAATGGAAATTTTGGGGGGAAAACGTGGGATTTTGGGAGGAATGGGGGTGGGGGGGAATGGGGGGAAAAAATGGGAATTGGGGAAAATTGGGGGGAAAAACGAGAGTTTGGGGAAAATTAAAATTTTGACGGGAGAAAAAAAGAAATTTTGGGGAGAAAGGGGAAATTTTGGGGTGGAAAAAGGGAATTTTGGGGTAAGAAAAGGGGAATTTTGGGGTGGAATGGGGATTTTGGGGTAAAAAATGGGATTTTGGGGGGGGAGGGGCTCTCAGGATGGGGGGAGGGGTCTCTCACTGCCCCTCCCCCCCCAGACCCCCCCGAAGCTCCGCCCCCCAACGGCCCCTCCCCCCCAGAGCCGGTAAGGCCCCTCCCCCACCCCCCACCCGTGGGCCAAGGGGCGGGGCCTGGGCCTGGCCCCGCCCCCACCGCCCCTCCCCCAGCCCCCCCCCGGGGCTCTCTGCAGGTCGGGATCCTTGGGGGCGTGGCCGAGCCTCGCGCAGGCCCCGCCCCCCGCGCAGGCCCCGCCCCCCGTGCGCCGCTCGGCCTCATCCCCCGGGCTCAAGGCTCCACCCACGGTGAGGCCACGCCCCTTTTCTATAACCCACATGTTTAATGATAAACCACGCCTATTTCCCATAAACCACGCCCTTTTCTGATAAGCCACGCCCCCTTTAATAAACCACACTCTTTCTGATAAACCACGCCCCCTTTTCTATAAACCACATCCTTTTCTGATAAACCACATCTCCTTGTCATAAGCCACGCCCATTTTCTGATAAACCACGCCTGTTTTTTGATAAACCACACCCCTACCCCGCAGGTTTTGGACCCCTCCCCCACCCAGCGACCCTCCAGGTGAGCACAGGGTGGGGGAGGGGCTTAAGGGGAGGGGCTAAAATGGGAGGGGCTTAAATGGGAGGGGTTTAAACGGGGAGTGGCTTAAATGGGAGGGGTTTAAAGGGGGAGGGGTTTAAAGGGGAAGGGGTTTAAAGGGGGAGGGGCTGACACTGCCGCCCCTCCCCCACAGCCCCTCCCCCGCCCAGCCTGGACCCCCCCAGGACCCCCCCGAGCCGCGGCCGCGCAGGTGAGGCCCCTCCCCCCCCCGAGACCCCCAAAAATCCCCCAAAAATCCTCTAGAATCCCCCAAAATTCCCATTTTTTCCCCAAATTCCCGTTTTTTACCCCAGGCCGTTCCAGCCGCCCGCCCGCGATGAGGAGTCGGAGTCGCAGCGCAAGGCCCGGAGCCGCCTGATGCGCCAGGCGCGGCGCGCCACGCAGGTGGGGCCCGGAACCGCCCAAAATCACCCCAAAATCAGCTTAAATCACCCCAAAATCAGCCCCAAATCAGCTGAACTCAGCCCAAAATCACCCCAAAATGAGCCTAAATCACCCAAAAATCATCCAAAATCACCCAAAAATCACCTGTAATCAGCCTAAAATCAGCTGGGATCAGCTGAAATCACCCCAAATCAGCTGAAATCACCCCAAATCATCCAAAATCACCCCAAAAATCAGCTAAAATCACCCTAAATCATCCAAAATCACTCCAAAATCACCCGAAGTCACCCCAAATCAGCTGAAATCACCCCAAAATCTGCTGGAATTACCCCAAACTCAGCCTAAATCACCTCAAAATCACACAGAATCAGCTGAAATCACACAAAATCACACAAAAATCACCTGAAATCAGCCCAAAATCAACTAGGATCAGCTTTATTCATCCCGAAATCAGCTGAACTCACCCCAAAATCACTCAAAAATCACCCAGAATCGCACCAAAATCAGCTGAAATCAACCCAAATTCACTTAAAATCACCTGAAACCACCTCAATATGAGCTGAAATCACCCCAAAATCGCCCAAAAATCATCTGAAATCACCTGGAATCACCCCAAAATCAGCTGAAATCACCTGGAATCACCCCAAAATCAGCTGAAATCAGCCCAAATCACTCCAAAATCAGGTGAAAACACATCAAAATCAGCTGAAATCACCCGAAATCACTCCAAAATCACCTCAAACCAGCTGAAATCACCCTAAAATCATCTGGAATCACCCAGAATCAACCAGAAATCAGTTGAAATCATCCAGAATCACAAAAAATAATCCAGAGTCAGCTGAAATCACCCAGAAGTCAGCTGAAATCAGCTGGAATTACCTAAAATCACTTGAAGTCACCCCAAAATCAGCTGAAATCACACTAAAATCAGCTGGAATTACCCCAAAAATCACCCTGAAAACAGTCTAGAGACAGAGACCCAAAAATAATTCGAAATTGTTCTAAAATCACCAAAAATCACCCCAAAATAATCTGAAATGACCCCAAAATAACCTGAAATCACCCAAAATAATCTGAAATCCCCCAAAAATCACTGAAATCCCCCCAAAATCAGCAAAAATCCCCCAAAATCAGCAGAAATCACCCCAAAATCTCCCCAAATCCCCTAAGAACCTCCCCAAATTCCCCCCAAATCAGCCCTGGGTGACCCCTGGGTGACCCCTGGGTGACCCCCGGCTGACCCCTTGGTGACCCCCGGGTGACCCCGGCCCCGCCCAGGGCGTGACCCTGCCGGAGCTGCGGGCGGCGGAGCAGGGGATTGGCCGGGCGGCCGAGGGGCGTGGCCAGGAGCAGCCAATCAGGGACCAGGGCAGCCGGGAGCCGGCCGTGAGTGCTGGGGGGGAAATTTGGGGGGGATTTGGGGGGGAATTTGGGGGGTCCTGGGGGGAATTTGGGGGTCCCAGGTGGGATTTTGGGAGTCCTGGGGAAAAATTGGGGGATTTTGGGGGTCCTGGAGGAGATTTTTGGGGTCCCTGGGGGAATTTTGGGGAATTCTGGGGACCCTGGTGGGTCCTGGAGGGGATTTTGGGGGTCCCAGGTGGGAATTTCGGGGTCCTGGGTGAGATTTTTGGGGTCCCTGGGAGAAATTTGGGGGAATTTCAGGGAATTTTGGGGTCCTGGGTGGATTTTGGGAGTCCCAGGTGGGATTTTGGGGTCCTGGGGGAAAACTCGGGGGAAATTTGGGGGTCCTTGGGGGAAATTGGGGGATTTTGGGGGTCCTGGGGGAAAATTTGGGGGATTTTGGGGGTCCTGGAGGGGATTTTGGGGGAATTTTGGGGTCTCAGGGTGTCCTGGGAGGGGATTTTGGGGTCCCTGGTGGGTTTTTGAGGGAATTTTGGGGTCCTGGAGGGAATTTTGGGGGTCGTGGGATGGGATTTTGGGGAAATTTGGGGGATTTGGGGGTCTCAGGGTGCCCTGAAGGGGATTTTGGGGGAATTTGGGGGTCCCAGGACAGATTTTGGGGGTCCTGGGGGAAAATTTGGGGAGATTTTTGGTCTCTGGCAGAATTTTGGGGGTCCTGGAGGGGATTTTGGGGTCTGGGGCTGTCCTGGGAGGGGATTTTGGGGGGAATTTGGGGGAATTTTGGGGGTCCCAGGAGGCATTTTGGGGTCCTGGGGGAGAATTTGGGGGAATTTTGGGGGTCCTGGAGGGGATTTGGGGGCTCTGGGATGAGATTTTGGGGGAATTTGGGGGGATTTTGGGGTCTGGGGCTGTCCTGGGTGGGGATTTTTGGGGGATTTTTGGGAATTTTGGGGTTTCCTTGGGGGTCTCTCTCCCCCTTTTTCTCACCCCCCTCCCCCACCCCAGGACCCCCCCCGGCTCCCCGCCCCCCCCAGCCCCCCTGCACAGGTGACCAAAGGTGGGTGACCCCTCCCCAAAATCCCCAAAATCCCCTCCCCCACCTCAGGACCCACCTCTGGAATTTTGGGGGGTGCTGAGGATTTGGGGGAGGGGTCCCCAAAATCCCCTCCCCCCCCCCAAAATAATTTTTGTGTCCCTCAGGGGCGGAGCCGCCGAAGCCCCCGGGGGGGCGGAGCCTGTCCCAGGTGAGGGGGGGGAGGGGTGGGGGGGGGAAAACACCCCAAAATTCCCCCCAGGACCCCCCCCCAACCTCTGTGCCCCTCCCCCACCCAGGGCTCGGAGAGCGACGGGCCCGAGGACGCCCCTCCCCCACCCAGGTATGGGGGGATTTGGGGGGGTCCTGGGGGGGGATTTTGGGGGGTCTGGGGGATTCTGGGGGGTCTGAGGTAATTTTGGGAGGGGTCTCTGTGATTTTTGGGAGGAGTCTCTGCAATTTTGGGGGGTCTGAGATAATTTTGGGAGGGGTCTCTGTGATTTTTGGGGGGGTCTCTGTGATTTTTGGGGGGTCTGTGATTTTTGGGGGGTCTCTATGATTTTGAGGGGGGGGTCTCTGCAATTTTGGGGGGTCTGAGATAATTTTGGGGGGGTCTCTGTGATTTTTGGGGGGTCTGTGATTTTGGGGGGGGTCTCTGTGATTTTTGGGGGGGGTCTCTGCAATTTTGGGGGGTCTGAGATAATTTTGGGGAGGGGTCTCTGTGATTTTGGGGTTCCTGAGGTAATTTTGGGAGGGGTCTCTGTGATTTTTGGGGGTGTTTTTGTAATTTTGGGGGATCTCTGTGATTTGGGGAGGGGTCTCAGTGATTTTTGGGGGGGTCTCTGTGATTTGGGGAGGGGTCTCTGTGAATTTGGGGTTTCTGAGGTGATTTTGGGGGTGTCTCTCTGGTTTTGGGGGGGTCTCTGTGATTTTGGGGAGGGGTCTCTGTGATTTGGGGAGGGGTCTCTATGATTTTGGGGTTCCTGAGGTGATTTTGAGGGGTCTCTGTGATTTTGGGCGAGGTCTCAGTTAATTTTGGGGAGGGGTCTCTGTGATTTTGGGGTTTCTGAGATGATTTTTGGGGGGTCTGAGGTAATTTTGGGGGGTCTGTGTGATTTGGGTGGGGGTCTCTATGATTTTGAGGGGAGTCTCTGATTTTTGGGGAGTCTGAGATAATTTTGGGGAGGGGTCTCAGTGATTTTGGGGGTCTCACCCCCCTCACCCCCCTCCCCTCCCCCACAGCCGCGCCCCCCCCAACGGGCTCCGCCCCCCCCCGGCCCCTCCCTTCGATTACCAGCAGGTGAGGCCTCGTTGGGGGGGGGGATCCCCGAATTTGGGGAGGGGGGGGCACAGCTGGAGCCCCCCCACCCCCAAACCCCCCCCAGCTGTTCCAGGAGCTGTGGGAGGAGAACGAGCGGATCCGGGAGCAGCTGCAGGAGGCCGAGCTGGCGCTGACCCAGAGCCGGCTGGAGCTGGAGAGGGTCACGCAGGTCAGGGGTCACGCAGGGGTCACGCAGGTCAGGGGTCACTCACTGGTCACTCACTGGTTACTCACTGGTCAGTGGTCAGGGTCACGCAGGTCAGGGGGCACTCAGGGTCACTCAGGTCAGTGGGCACTCAGGGGTCAGTCAGTGGTCACTCAGGGTCACTCACTGGTCACTCAGGTCAGTGGGCACTCACTGGTCACTCATTGGTCACTCAGGATCACACAAGGGTCACTCACTGGTCGCTCAGGGTCACACAGGTCACGGTCACTCAGGGGTCAGGGGTTACTCACTGGTCAGCAGTCACTCAGGTCAGTGGGCACTCACTGGTTAATGGTCACTCAGGTCAGGGTCACGCAGGTCAGTAGGCACTCACTGGTCACTCAGGGGTCACTCAGGGTCACTCACTGGTTACTCAGGGGTCACTCAGTGGTCACTCACTGGTTACTCACTGGTCAGTGGTCAGGGTCATGCAGGTCAGGGGGCACTCGGGTCTGTGGGCACTCGCTGGTCAGTCATTGGTCACTCATTGGTTACTCAGGTCAGTGGGCACTCATTCGTCACTCAGGGTCACTCACTGGTCACTCAGGGGTCACTCAGGTCAGGGATCACTCAGGTCAGGGGTCACTCAGGTCAGTGGGCACTCACTGGTCACTCAGGGATCACTCAGGTCAGGGGTCACTCAGGTCAGTGGGCACTCAGGGTCACTCAGGGGTCACTCACTGGTCACTCAGGGTCACTGGTCACTCAGGGTCACTCAGGGTCACTGGTCACTCAGGGGTCACTCAGGTCAGTGGGCACTCAGGGTCACTCGGGTCACTCACTGGTCACTCAGGGTCACTGGTCACTCAGGGTCACTCAGTGGTCACTCAGGTCAGTGGGCACTCACTGGTCACTCAGGGGTCACTGACAGGTCATGCAGGTCAGGGTCACTCAGGGGTCAGTCAGTGGTCACTGGTCACTCAGCGGTCCCTCAGAGTCACTCACTGGTCACGCAGGTTAGTGGGCACTCAGGGTCACTCACTGGTCACTCAGGGTCACTCAGCAGTCACTGGTCACTGTGGTTACTCTGGGTCACTCAGTGGTCACTCAGTGGTCACTCAGGTCAGTGGTCACTCGGGTTACTGGTCACTCAAGTCAGTGCTCACTCAGGGTGACTCAGCAGTCACTCACTGGTCACTCACTGGTCAGTCACTGGTCACTCAGGGTCACTCAGAGTCACTCAGGTTCACTCGGGTCACTCAGTGGTCACTCAGTGGTCACTCAGCAGTCACTCACTGGTCACTCAGGTCACTGGTCACTCAGTGGTCACTCAGTGGTCACTGTGGTCACTGATCACTCAGGTCAGCGGTCACTCAGCAGTCACTCAGGTCAGTCAGTGGTCATTCACTGGTCACTCACTGGTCACTCAGGTCACTGGTCACTCAGTGGTCACTCAGTGGTCACTGACCCCCCCTTTTCTCCTTGCCCAGCGCCAGGAGCGCAGCGCGGAGCGTCCGGCCCGGCTGGAGCTGGAGAGATTCGTGAGTGACCCCAAAAAAATCACCCAGAGCTCCCTCAGAGACCCTGCACAGTTTCCTCGTTTTTATTTCAAATTTCTCTCCACAGTTCCCTCATTTTTACCTCTACTTTCCCTCCACAATTCCCTCATTTTTATTTCAAATTTCCCTCCACAATTCCCTCATTTTATTTCAAATTTCCCTCCACAATTGCCTGATTTTATTTCAAATTTCCCTCCACAATTCCCTCATTTTTATTTCAAATTTCCCTCCACAATTCCCTTATTTTTATTTCAAATTTCCCTCCACAATTCCCTCATTTTTACTTTAAATTTCCTGCAGGTTTTCCCCTCACGTTTCCGCCATTTTGTTCCCTCCCATTTCCGCCATTTTGTCCCCTCCCATTTCCGCCATTTTGTCCCCTCAGCTTTCCCGCCATTTTGTCCCTCACCATTTCCGCCATTTTGTCCCCTCACGTTCCCGCCATTTTTGCTTCACAGTTTTTCCTTTTTCCCCTCATGTTTTTTTGCTTTTTCCCCTCACATTCCATCCATTTTCCCCTCACGTTTCCCGCTCTTTTTCTCCTCACATTTTCCTCTTTCCCACTCGTGTTTCTCCCTATTTTCCCCTCACGTTTTCTGCCATTTTCCCCCTCACATTTTCCCCTCTTTTCCCCTCACATTTTCCCCCTTTTCCCCCTCACCTTTCCCACTGTTTTTCCCCTCACGTTTCTTGCCATTTTCCCCTCACATTTTCGCCTGTTTCCCCCCACTTTCCCCTCACGTTTTGCCCTTTTCCCCCTCATATTCCTTGCCCTTCTCCCCTCACGTTTTCTGCCATTTTCCCCCTCACATTTTGCCCTTTTTCCCTCACGTTCCCTGCCACTTTCCCCTCACCTTTCCCACTGTTTTTCCCATCACATTTTGCCCTTCTCCCCTCACGTTCCCCGCCATTTTCTCCCCTCACGTTTCCCGCCCTTTTTCCCCTCACATTTTCCCCCTTACGTTTCTCCCCACTTTCCCCTCACGTTTTCCCCTTTCCCCCCTCATGTTCTCTGCCCTTTCCCCCTCACATTCTCAGCACATTTCCCCTCACGTACCCTGCCATTTTTCCCCCTCACATTTTACTCTTTCCCCTCACGTTCCCTGCCATTTTTCCCCCTCACATTTTACCCTTTCCCCCCTCACGTTCCCTGCCATTTTTCCCCTCACATTTTACCCTTTCCCCTCACGTTCCCTGCCATTTTTCCCCTCACATTTTACCCTTTTCCCCTCACCCTCCCCACCGTTCCCCCTAAACCCCCTTTCAGATCCCCCCTTTACCCGCAGGAGCGCCGAGCGCTGGAGCTGAAGGCGGCTGAGCTGGAGGAGGAGCTGAAGGTGAATTCCCCACCCGATCCCCCCTAAATCCTCACAATCCTGAGGCGATTTTTGGGCAACTCCCGGACCCTCCCTCCCTCCCCCAGGCTCTCTCGGATCTTCGGGCCGACAACCAGCGGCTCAAGGACGAGAACGCGGCGCTCATCAGGGTCATCAGCAAACTCTCCAAGTGACCCCGGGACCCCCCAGACCCCCAAAATCCCCCCCAAATTCACCCCCAAACCTCCCCCCATGCGGGGGCGGAGCCAAATGCGCCCGGGGCGTGGCCAAAGGAGTGGGTGGAGCCAAATCGCCAGGGGGCGGAGCCAAAAGGGGGCGGAGCCATTTTTGTTGCACTGAGGTTGAAGCTGCCAAAAGGGGTGTGGCCAAAAGGGGGGCGTGGTCTGTGAGGGCCAGGCCCCGCCCCCAACCTCTCCCCGCATGCCAATCATGTGCTGTTCGTCCAATCAGATTGTGGGGGCGGGGCCTCCCCAGAGCCCCGCCCATTCCGCCATTTTCCTGCCCTTCCCTCCCGCCAATATTTTTGTGCAGAAAAAAAAAGATAAAAAATAAGAGGAAATAATTAAAAAATAGGAAAAAAAAGCCGTGGGGGAGGGGTGATTATTGTGTGTAGTTTTTTTATATAAATATATTTATCAAGCTCTGTAGGTACAAATTCCCCTCCCCCACCCCGCCCCTCCCCCACCCACCCACCCGTCACTCCGACCCCGTTTTCGTCCTTTTTTTGTTTTTTGTTTTTCCTTTATTCTGTCCAAAAAAAGGTTAAAAAAGAGAGAAAAGAGAAGGAGGGCGGGGGGGGAAAAAAGGGGAGGGGGAAAGGGGGGAGGGGGCGACTTTTACCTGCAAAGAGACGCTGGGGGGTGGGGGAGGGGAGGGGGGAGAGGATCTGAGGGGGGAGGGGGGGTGGGGGGAGGGGTGGAAATAAATTAAATACGAACCAAAAAAAGGGGGATTTGAGCAGCGCAAAGACCCAGGGGAGGAGGAGGAGAAGCGGCGGCGGCGATGGCGGGGCCCCCTCCCCCAACTCCTTCTTGCTTTGGGGGGGGCGTTTCCTTTTCTTTTTTTTTTTTCCTTTTTTTTCTTTTTTTTTTTTTTTTTTTTTTTTGGGGGGGAGGGGGCGTTGGGGAACACCCCACGAGTCCGATGAGGGATTGAGGATGATGAGGATGATGAGGATGAGGCCGGGGGGGCTCCGGGAGCTGCTGAGGGGCGCCACGGCCGCGCGGATTTTGGGGTGCTCCGGGCGGGGTCTCCTCTCTCTCCCTCCTCCGTGGGGCTGGGGTCTCTCCGTGGGGCCGGGGGGGACGAAACCTCGGCAGCAGGAAGAAGAGAGAGAAACTGAGGCACGGTTAAAATAACAAAACAAAACTTTGGGGGGGAAAAGAGAGAGAGAAAAACGTGGGGGAGCAGAGCTGGGTTTAGTTTGGCCCCCACAGACCCCTCCCCAAATTCTCCCCCTCCGTGTTTGGGGGGTGGGTCTGGGCCCCCCCCACCCCAAATTTCCACCCCCTCAGTGGTTGTGGGGCAGATCCAGCCCCCACAATTCGGATCCCCCCACCCCAAATCTTCCTCTGTGGGGCAGAGAAGGTTCTGGGGCAGGCCCAGCCCCCACAGCTGGGGACCCCCCACCCCAAATTTCCACCCCTCAAGGTGCTGGGGCAGCTCCAGCCCCCACAGCTGGGGACCCCCCACCCCAGTCCCCCTCTCTGTGGGGCAGGGGAGGTCCTGGGGCAGATCCAGACCCCAAAACTTGGGATCCAGGCCCCAAAATTCGGGATCCAGGCCCCACAACTGGGGATCCCCCACCCCAAATTTCCACCCCTTGGTGGTTCTGGGGCAGATCCAGGCCCCACAATTCGGGATCCCCCCACCCCAAATCCTTCTGTGGGGCTGACAAGGAGGGCAGGGGAGGTCCTGGGGTAGATCCAGGCCCCCCAGTTTGGGATCCAAGCCCCACAATTCCGGACCCAGGCCCCCCAGTTTGGGATCCAGACCCCACAATTCCGGATCCAGGCCCCCCAACTCGTGTCCCCCACCCCACATCCCCCCTGTGTGGGGCAGGGGGCTCAGGACAGGCCCAGCTGTGGGTGGGGGGCTCAGGGCGGGCTGAGCTGTGGGTGGGGGGCTCAGGGTGGGCCCAGCTGTGGGTGGGGGGCTCAGGACAGGCCCAGCTGTGGGTGGGGGGCTCAGGAGAAGCTGAGCTGTGGGTGGGGGGCTCAGGACAGGCCCAGCTGTGGGTGGGGGGCTCAGGGCAGGCCCAGCTGCGGGTGGGGGGCCCAGCTGTGGGTGGGGGGCTCAGGGCAGGCCCAGCTGTGGGTGGGGGGCTCAGCTGTGGGTGGGGGGCTCAGGACAGGCTGAGCTGTGGGTGGGGGGCTCAGGACAGGCCCAGCCGTGGGTGGGGGGCTCAGCTGTGGGTGGGGGGCTCAGGGTGGGCCCAGCTGTGGGTGGGGGGCTCAGGACAGGCCCAGCTGTGGGTGGGGGGCTCAGGGCAGGCTGAGCTGTGGGTGAGGGGCTCAGGGTGGGCCCAGCTCTGGGTGGGGGGCTCAGGGTGGGCCCAGCTCTGGGTGGGGGGCTCAGGACAGGCCCAGCTGTGGGTGGGGGGCTCAGACCAGGCCCAGCTGTGAGTGGGGGGCTCAGCTGTGCCTCGGGTGTGGCTCAGATGTGGGGCAGGGCCGCCAGGCTCTGCCGGCAGTCGATGGCGCCGCGGTCGGGCCCGGTGAAGGTGAGGGGCAGCCCCCCCAGGAAGCGGCGGCGCTCGGGGGGCTCCAGCCCCATCAGGGGCCCCAGCTGGGCCGTCGGCAGCGCCGGGCGGTAGCTGGGGAGAGAAGGAGGTCAGGGGGGGGCCGGGGGAGCCCGGGGGGGGGCACCCGCGGCCCCCAGGGAACAGGAGGGACCCCAGTGGGGGGGTGGGACCCATTTTGGGGGGTGTGACCCCATTTTGGGGGGCTCAGCCCCAATTTGGGGGGTATGACCCCATTTTGGGGAGTGTGACCCCATTTTGGGGGGCTCAGCCCCATAACGAGGGGGTGTGACCCCATAATGAGGGGTGTGACCCCATAATGAGGGGTGTGACCCCATTTTGGGGTGCTCGGCCCCTTTTTGGGGGTTTGACCCCATTTTGGGGGTCTCAGCCCCATAACGAGGGGGTGTGACCCCATTTTAAGGGGGCTCAGCCCCATTTTGGGGGATGTGACCCCATTTTAGGGATTGTGACCCCATAACGAGGGGGTGTGACCCCATTTTGGGGAGCTCAGCCCCATAATGAGGGGTGTGACCCCTTTTTGGGGGTTTGACCCCATTTTGGGGATTGTGACCCCATTTTGGGGGGCTCAGCCCCACACCAAGGGGTTCAACCCCATTTTGGGGGCTGTGACCCCATTTTAGGGGCTCAGCCCCATTTTAGGGGGTTTGACCCCTTTTTGGGGGTCTGACCCCATTTTGGGGGGTGTGACCCCATTTTGGGGTTGCTCAGCCCCTTTTTGGGGGGTTTGACCCCATTTTAGGGGCTCAGCCCCATGGAAAGGGGGTGTGACCCCATTTTGGACTGCTCAGCCCCATTTTAGGGGGCCCAGCCCCTTTTTGGGGGATGTGACCCCATTTTGGGGGGGCTCAGCCCCACAGCAAGGGGTGTGACCCCATTTTGGGGGGTTTGACACCATTTTGGGGAGCTCAGCCCCATGGCAAGGGGGTTTGACCCCATAGAGAGGGACACAGTCCCGTGTTGTGGGGCCCAGCCCCTTCATTTGGGGTCCAGCCCCTTCATTTGGGGTCCAGCCCCGTAATTTGGGGTCCAGCAGGACCCACACCCCAATGTGGGGCACAAACAAAGAGGGGCTCTGCCCTGCCCAGCTCTGGGCCCCACGTGGGGCAGAATTTGGGGTTCCTGCACCCCAGAGATGGGGCAAATCCCATAAACAGAAATGTGGGATTCCCCATGCCCATAAATGGAAATGTGGGGGCTCCCCATGCCCATAAATGGAAATGTGGGGATTCCCCATCCCAAAAAATGAAAATTAGCATTTCTGCACATCACAAACCACCACAACCACCAGGAACTTCCCCCCTAAACCCCGTGGGGAGCCCCCAGTGTGGATCCCTCACTCACCTGGCTGTGTCCCCCTCACCTGGCTGTGTCCCCTCTGTGTGTCCCCTCACCTGGCCGTGTCCCCTTCCCTGGCTGTGTCCCCTGACCTGTGTCCCTCTCCCCTGTCTGTGTCCCCCCATGACCCCTGACCTGTGTCCCCAATGTCCCCCCATGTCCCCAATGTCCCCAGCCCCACTCACGCCTTGATGAGGGCACGCAGGGCGCAGTCCCTGACCTGGCTGTGTCCCCAATGTCCCCAATGTCCCCCCCCCGTGTCCCCAGCCCCACTCATGCCTTGATGAGGGCGTGCAGGGCACAGCTCCTGTGTCCCCAATGTCCCCTTTGTCCCCCCAGCCCCACTCACGCCTTGATGAGGGCGCGCAGGGCACAGACCCTGACCTGGCTGTGTCACACATGTCCCCAATGTCCCCCTGACCTGTCTGTGTCCTCTCCCCTGGCTGTGTCCCCCTGTGTCCCCCATGTCACTCCCTGTCCCCTTCATGTCCCCCAGTCCCACTCACGCCTTGATGAGGGTGAGCAGACCCTGACCTGGCCGTGTCCCCCTGACCTGGCCATGTCCCCCTGTGTCCCCTCATGTCCCCCCAGCCCCACTCACGCCTTGATGAGGGCGCGCAGGGCCTGGCTGTGTCCCCCATGTCCCCCCCATGTCCCCAATGTCCCCCCCATGTCCCCAGCCCCACTCACGCCTTGATGAGGGCGCGCAGGGCGTGGCTGTGTCACACATGTCCCTCCATGCCCCAATGTCCCCAATGTCCCCTGCCCCACTCACGCCTTGATGAGGGCGCGCAGGGCACAGTTCCTGTGTCCCCAATGTCCCCCCCCAATGTCCCCAGCGTCCCCCCAGCCCCACTCACGCCTTGATGAGGGCGCGCAGGGCCTGGCTGTGTCACACATGTCCCCAGCGTCCCCCCAGCCCCACTCACGCCTTGATGAGGGCGCGCAGGGCCCAGCCCCTGGTCTGTCTGTGTCCCTCCATGTCCCCAATGTCCCCAATGTCCCCCCAGCCCCACTCACGCCTTGATGAGGGCGCGCAGGGCACAGCTCCTGGCTGTGTCCCCAATGTCCCCAGTGTCCCCCCAGCCCCACTCACGCCTTGATGAGGGCGCGCAGGGCCTGGCTGTGTCCCCAATGTCCCCCCCATGTCCCCCCATGTCCCCTGTCCCACTCACGCCTTGATGAGGGCGCGCAGGGCGCGGCGCCGCTCGCGCTCGGCGAACAGGTCGATGAGGCGCGGGGCCATGGCCGGGGCCGAGCCGTGCAGGCGGAAGAAGCGGCTGTAGAGCCCCAGCGCCCAGGCGGCGCGGAGAGCCAGGGCGTGGGAGACAGACGGGTCTGAGCGCAGGGACGGGGGCAGCAGGGCCAGCTCGGTGGTCAGTTCTGGGGGGAGAGAGGGACACAGAGAGATTGGGGTCAGTTCTGGGGTCACTCAGGGCCAGAGCGTGGGACACCGAGGGGTCAGAGCGGAAAGAGGGGGGCAGCAGGGCCAGCTCTGTGGTCAGCTCTGGGGGAAGAGACAGACAGACAGACAGGGGTCAGTGTGGGGTCACTCAGGGCCAGGGCGTGGGACACCGAGGGGTCCGAGCGCAGGGACGGGGGCAGCAGGGCCAGCTCTGTGGTCAGCTCTGGGGGGAGAGAGGGACACAGACAGACAGGGGTCAGTGTGGGGTCACTCAGGGCGTGGGACACCGAGGGGTCAGAGCGGAGGGACAGGGGCAGCAGGGCCAGCTCGGTGGTCAGTTCTGCAGGGACAGAGAGATTGGGGTCAGTGTGGGGTCAGTGTGGGGTCACTCAGGGCGTGGGACACCGAGGGGTCAGAGCGGAGAGAGGGGGGCAGCAGGGCCAGCTCTGTGGTCAGCTCTGGGGGGAGAGAGGGACAGACAGACAGACAGGGGTCAGCTCTGGGGTCACTCAGGGCGTGGGACACTGAGGGGTCTGAGCGCAGAGAGGGGGGCAGCAGGGCCAGCTCTGTGGTCAGCTCTGGGGACAGAGAGATTGGGGTCAGCTCTGGGGTCAGAGGGACACAGGGGTCAGTGTGGGGTCACTCAGGGCCAGGGCGTGGGACACCGAGGGGTCAGAGCAGAGAGAGGGGGGCAGCAGGACCAGCTCTGTGGTCAGTTCTGGGGGGACAGAGGGACACAGAGAGATTGGGGTCAGCTCTGGGGTCACTCAGGGCGTGGGACACCGAGGGGTCAGAGCGCAGAGAGGGGGGCAGCAGGGCCAGCTCTGTGGTCAGCTCTGGGGACAGAGGGACACAGACAGACAGGGGTCAGTGTGGAGTCAGTGTGGGGTCACTCAGGCCAGGGGCAGCAGGGCCAGCTCTGTGGTCAGTTCTGGGGAGGTTTTGGGGCAGTTCAGGGGGATTTTGGGGTTTTTTGGGTCAGTTCAGGATTTTTTTGAGCTCCCTGACCCCCAGAATTCTTGGTGAACATGCAGTACGGGGGGGTTTGGGGGCAGTTTAGGATTTTTTGGGTCAGTTTAGGATTTTTTTGAGCTCCTTCACCTCCAGAATTATTGGTGACCATGCAGTACAGGGGGATTTTTGGGGTTTTTTGGGTCAGTTCAGGATTTTTTTGAGCTCCTTCACCTCCAGAGTTGTTGGTGACCATGCAGTACAGGGGGGTTTTGGGCAGTTCAGGGATTTTTGGGTCAGTTTAGGATATTTTTGTGCTCCCTGACCTCCAGAGTTGTTGGTGACCATGCAGTACAGGGGGGTTTTGGGGCAGTTCAGGGTTTTTTTGGGTTATTTCAGTGGTTTTTTGTGCTCCTTCACCTCCAGAATTGTTGGTGAACATGCAGTACAGGGGGGTTTTTGGGGTTTTTAGGGTCAGTTCAGGATTTTTTTGAGCTCCCTGACCCCCAGAGTTGTTGGTGAACATGCAGTACAGGGGGATTTTTGGGGTTTTTTGGGTCAGTTTAGGATTTTTTTGGCCTCCCTGACCTCCAGAGTTGTTGGTGACCATGCAGTACAGGGGGGTTTCGGGGCAGTTCAGGGATTTTTGGGTTAGTTAGGAGTTTTTGGGTCAGTTCAGGATTTTTTTGAGCTCCTTCACCTCCAGAGTTGTTGGTGAACATGCAGTACAAGGAGATTTTGGGGTTTTTTGGGTCAGTTCAGGATTTTTTTGTGCTCCCTGACCTCCAGAATTATTGGTGAACATGCAGTACAGGGGGTTTTTGGGGCAGTTCAGGGATTTTTGGGTTAGTTCAGGAGTTTTTGGGTCAGTTCAGGATTTTTTTGTGCTCCCTGACCCCTGGAGTTGCTGGTGAACATGCAGTACAGGGGGCTTTTGGGGCAGTTTTGGGATTTTTGGGTTAGTTTAGGATTTTTTTGGCCTCCCTGACCTCCAGAATTGTTGGTGAACATGCAGTACAGGGGGGTTTGGGGGCAGTTCAGGATTTTTTGGGTTAGTTCAGGATTTTTCTGAGCTCCCTGACCTCCAGAATTGTTGGTGAACATGCAGTACAGGGGGGTTTGGGGGCAGTTCAGGGATTTTTTGGGTTATTTCAGTGGTTTTTGGGGCTCCTTCACCTCCAGAGTTGTTGGTGAACATGCAGTACAGGGGGGTTTTGGGGCAGTTCAGGGATTTTTGGGTCAGTTTAGGATTTTTTTGGCCTCCCTGACCTCCAGAATTATTGGTGAACATGCAGTAGAGGATCCTGTAGGCCGTGAACTCGCCCACGCAGCCGGGCAGGCTCTCCCCGTACAGCGCCTTCAGCTGCGTCTGGCACTGGTTGAACTCCTCGTGGTCGCCCTGGGGGGGGCACAGAGACCCTCAGGGACCCCTCCCCAAATCCTGGGGGGTCCCCAAAGCCCCCCCAGAGCAGCCCCAGCCCCACCTTCTCCAGGGCGATGCGGGCGTGGGTCTCGTAAACCTCGACCGTGAACTCGGTGCGGACGCCCTGGACCTGGGGGGGGTGGGGAGGGGGAGAATGAGACTGAGACCCCTGAAAACCCCCCAAAATGAGACCTGAGACCCCTGAAAACCCCTCAGAATAGACTTGAGACCCCTGAAAATACAACTGAGACCCTGAAAATACACCTGACACCTGAAAATGCACCTGAGACCCCCCCAAAATCCCCCAAAATACACCTGAGACCCCAGAAAATACATCTGAGACCCCAGAAAATACAACTGAGACCCCATAAAATACACCTGAGACCCCCAGAACCCCCCAAAATACACCTGAGACCCCTCAAAATCCACCTGAGAGCCCTGAAAATGCACCTGAGACCCCCGAAAATACACCTGAGACCCCCTAAAACCCCCCAAAATACAACTGAGACCCCTGAAAATAGACCTGAGATCCCTGAAAATAGACCTGAGACCCCCAGAACACACCTGAGACCCCCCAAAATCCCCGAGACCTCCCCAAAATACACCTGAGACCCCTGAAAATACAACTGAGATCCTCTAAACCCCCCAAAATGAGACCTGAGACCCCTGAAAATACACCTGAGACCCCCCAAAATCCCCAAAATACACCTGAGACCCCTGAAAATACAACTGAGACCCCTGAAAATACACCTGAGACCCCCCAAAATGCACCTGAGACCCCCGAAAATCCCCCAAAATACACCTGAGACCCCTGAAAATAAAACTGAGACCCCCTAAAATCCCCCCAAATCCACCTGAGACCCCTGAAAATACACCCCTAAAACTCCCCAAACGCAAGTGAACCCCCCAAAATTCTCAAAAATCCACCTGGAATCCCCTAAAACCCCCCAAAATCCCCCCCAAACCCACCTGAGACCCCCTAAATCCACTTGAGACCCCCCAAAATCCATCCAAAAATTCCCCTAAAATCCTTCCAAACCCCATCTGAGACCCCCCAAAATCCACCCCAAATCCCCCTGAGACCCCCAAAATCCCCCCCAGCCCCCCCTGACCGTCAGGTCCTGCCGCAGGGATTTCAGCTGCTCGCAGGCCCAGGCGTAATCGCGGTGCTGGGCCCAGTGCGACCGCACCAGGGCCAGGGCCTGCCGTAAAACCTGAAAAAAAATCCAAAATATAACCTAAAATAACCCAAATTATCCTAAAATATCCCAAATCTGGGACCAGGGCCAGGGCCTGCCGTAGAACCTGAAAAAAAAACCCCAAAAAAATTCTAAAATATCACAAATATCCTAAAATATCCTAAATCTGGGACCAGGGCCAGGGCCTGGTGTAAAACCTGTGGGGAAAAACCAAAAAATAATCCAAAATATCCTAAAAATAACCAAAATCACAAAAAATCCCAAATCTGGGACCAGGGCCTGGTGTAAAACCTGGGGAAAAAACACAAAATATAACCTAAAATATCCTTAATTATCCTAAAATATCCCAAATCTGGGACCAGGGCCAGGGCCTGACGTAAAACCTGAGAGAAAAAAATCCAAAATATAACCTAAAATATCCTAAAATATCCTAAAACATCTCAAATCCGGGACCAGGGCCAGGGCCTGCCGTAAAACCTGGGGAAAAAATAAAATATAACCTAAAATATCCTAAAAATAACCAAAATAACCAAAAATCCCAAATCCGGGAACAGGGCCTGGCGTAGAACCTGAAAAAAAACCCCCAAAAAAATTCTAAAATATCACAAATATCATAAAATATCCTAAATCCAGGACCAGAGTCAGGGCCTGGTGCAGAACCTGAGAGAAAAAAATAAAATATAACCTAAAATATCCTAAAATATCCCAAAAATAACCAAAATCCCAAATCTGGGACCAGGGCCAGGGCCTGCCATAAAACCTGAGAGAGAAAAATAAAATATAACCTAAAATATCCTAAAATATCCTAAAATATCCCAAATCTGGGACCAGGGCCAGGGCCTGGTGTAAAACCTGAGAGAGAAAAATAAAATATAACCTAAAATATCCTAAAAATAACCAAAATCACAAAAAATCCCAACTCTGGGAACAGGGCCTGGCGTAAAACCTGAGAGAAAAAACCAAAAAAATAACCTAAAATATCCTAAAATATCCCAAATCTGGGACCAGGCCCAGGGCCTGGCGTAAAACCTGGGGGAAAAAATAAAATATAACCTAAAATATCTTAAAATATCCTAAAATATCCCAAATCTGGGACCAGGGACAGGGCCTGGCGTAAAACCTGAGAGAAAAAACCAAAAAAATAACCTAAAACATCCTAAAATGTCCCAAAAATAACCAAAATCCCAAATCCAGGACCAGGGCCAGGGCCTGGGCCTGGGCCTGGCGTAGAACCTGAAAAAAAAACCAAAAAAATTCTAAAATATCACAAATATCCTAAAATATCCCAAACCTGGTACCAGGGCCAGGGCCTGGTGTAAAACCTGGGGAAAAAACACAAAAAATGACCCAAAAAATAAACCATAAACCCCAAAAAAATCCCAAATCCAGGACCAGGGCCAGGGCCTGGTATAAAACCTGAGAGAGAAACACAGAAATATCCCAAAAAATATCCTAAAATACCCCAAAAATAACCAAAATCCCAAATCCAGGATCAGGGCCAGGGCCTGGCACAGAACCTGGGGAGAAAAATCAAAAAAATCCCAAAAAATCCCAAACTATCCCAAAAATATCCCAAAAATCCCCCCCAAAAATTCAGAATTTGGGTGGGACAGAAACATCTAGAAAGTTCTGGAATATTTTTGGGATGGATTTTGGGGTTTTTGGGGTCACTCACCGGCACAGGTCTCACAGTAGCAGGATCAGGAGCACAGGTGAGGATTTGGGGGTTGGTTTTAGGGTACATTTAGGATATTTTAGGAGGGATTTAGGATATTTTGGGGTACATTTAGGATATTTTAGGATGGATATAGAATATTTTAGGATATTTTAGGATCACTCACCGGCACAGGTCTCACTGTGGCGGGGTCAGGAGCACAGGTGAGGATTTGGGGGTTGGTTTTAGGATGGATTCAGGATACTTTATGATACATTTAGGATATTTTAGGATGGATTTTGGGGTTTTTAGGATCACTCACTGGCACTGGCCTGACAGTGGCAGGATCAGGAGCACAGGTGAGGATTTGAGGGTTGGTTTTAGGATGGATTCAGGATATTTTGGGGTACATTTAGGATATTTTAGGATGGATTCACGATATTTCAGGATGGATTTAGGATACTTTATGATACATTTAGGATATTTTAGGATGGATTTTGGATATTTTAGGGTCACTCACCGGCACTGGTCTCACAGTAGCAGGGTCAGGAGCACAGGTGAGGATTTGGGGGTTGATTTTGGGGTACATTTAGGATACTTTATGATACATTTAGGATATTTTAGGATGGATTTAGGATATTTTAGGATATTTTATGATCACTCACCGGCACAGGTCTCACAGTGGCAGGATCAGGAGCGCAGGTGAGGATTTGGGGGTGGATTTTAGGGTACATTTAGGATATTTTAGGATGGATTTTGGGGTTTTTAGGATCACTCACCGGCACTGGCCTGACTGTAGCAGTATCAGGAGCACAGGTGAGGATTTGGGGATGGATTTTGGGTACATTTAGGATATTTTAGGATGGATTTAGGATATTTTAGGATGGATTCAGGATATTTAAGAGTACATTTTGGTTATTTTAGGATGGATTTTGGATATTTTAGGATATTTTTGTGTCACTCACCGGCACAGGTCTCACTGTGGCAGGATCAGGAGCACAGGTGAGGATTTGGGGATGGATTTTGGGGTGAATTTAGGATATTTAGGGTACATTTAGGATATTTAGGGTACATTTAGGATATTCTGGGGTACATTTTGGATATTTTTGTCTCACTTACTGGCACAGGCCTCACAGTGGCAGGATCAGGGGCACAGGTGAGGATTTGGGGGTTGGTTTTAGGATGGATTTTGGATATTTTAGGATGGATATAGAATATTTTAGGATATTCTGGGGTACATTTTGGATAT
Source organism: Catharus ustulatus (assembly GCF_009819885.2). Classification (NCBI taxonomy): domain Eukaryota; kingdom Metazoa; phylum Chordata; class Aves; order Passeriformes; family Turdidae; genus Catharus; species Catharus ustulatus. Next base: position 1,558,284 of record NC_046255.1, read on the forward strand.
TTCTGTCTCACTCACCGGCACAGGTCTGACTGTAGCTGGGTCAGGAGCACAGGTGAGGATTTGGGGGTTGGTTTTAGGGTACATTTAGGATATTTTAGGATATTTTATGATCACTCACTGGCACAGGTCTCACAGTAGCAGGATCAGGAGCACAGGTGAGGATTTGGGGATGGATTTTGGGGTGGATTTTGGATATTTTAGGATGGATTTTGGATATTTTAGGATGGATTTAGGATACTTTATGATACATTTAGGATATTTTAGGATGGATTTTGGGGTTTTTAGGGTCACTCACCGGCACTGGCCTGACTGTAGCCAGATCAGGAGCACAGGTGAGGATTTGGGGGTTGGTTTTAGGGTACATTCAGGATATTTTGGGGTACATTTAGGATATTCTGGGGTACATTCAGGATACTTTGGGGTCACTCACCGGCACTGGCCTGACAGTTGCAGGATCAGGAGCGCAGGTGAGCCTCAGGTACCGCTTTGTCACCTCCTGGCAGGTGCCCGAGATCTTGAGCTGGTCCCAGTCGAGGCCGTCGGGGCCGGGCCCGGGGGGGCTCGGGGGGGTCGCCCCCTTTTGGGGTTTTTTGGGGTTCTGGAAGCGCTGGGCCCGGCGCTGCCGCCGCAGCTCCCGCTCGGGGTCCTCGGGCTCGGCCGCGCCGCGGCGGCGGGGACGGCGCGGGGGACACGGGTCCGGTCTGGGGGAAAATGGGGGAAAAACGGGGAGTTTGGGAAAATGGGGAAAATGGGAAAAATGGGGGAAATAATGGGGATTTTGGGGAAAAATGGGGATTTTGGGGAAAATTGGGTTTGTGGAAAAATTCAGATTTTAGGGGAAAACGGGGAGTTTGGGGGGAAATAGGGAAAAATGGGGATTTTGGGGGAAAATGGGGATTTGGGGAAAAAATGAGGTTTGGGGGGAAATGGGGGAAATAACGGGGAGTTTGGGAAATGGGGAATAATGGGGAGTTTGGGGAAATGGGGGAAAAGGGGATTTGGGGGGAATGGGGGAAAAAACGGGGATTTTGGGGAAATGGGGAAAATGGGGAAAATAATGGGGTTTGGGGGGAATGGGGAAATGGGGAAAATGGGAAAAATGGGGGAAATAATGGGGATTTTGGGGAAAAATGGGGAAAATGGGGAAAAATGGGGAATTTGGGGGAAAATGGGATTTGGGGAGAAATGGGGATTTTGGGGAGTTTGGGGAAAATTGGGAAATAATGGGGATTTTGGGAAAAATGGGGTTTGGGGAAAATGGGGAAAAATGGGGATTTTGGGAAAAATGGGAAAAACAGGGATTTGGGGGGAAAATGGGATTTGGGGAGTTTGGGGGAAAATGGGGAAAAATAAGGATTTTGGAGAGTTTGGGGATACGGGGGAAATAATGGGGTTTGGGGGAAAATGGGGAAAATGGGGATTTTGGGGGGAATGGGGAAATAATGGGGATTTTGGGAAAAAATAGGGTTTGGGAAAAAACAGGGATTTGGGGGGAAATGGGGATTTTGGGGATTTTGGGAAAAAATGGGGGGAAATGGGGAAAATGGGGATTTTGGGGAGTTTGGGGAAAATGGGGAAATAATGGGGAGGTTGGTAAAAAATTGGGAGTTTGGAGAGTTTGGGGAAATGGGGGAAATAATGGGCATTTTGGGAAAAATACGGGAAATGGGGTTTGGGGAAAAAATGGGAGAAATGGGGAGTTTGGGGAAAAAAATGGGGTTTGGGAAAAAACAGGGATTTGGGGGGAAATGGGGGAAATGGGGAAAAATGGGGATTCTGGTTAAAAATAAAGATCTACAAGGAGGAAATTCCCAGTCCCAGTCCTGCCCAGTCCATCCCAGTCCCCTCCCAGTCCCCCAATCCCCTCCCAGTCCCTCCCAGTCCCTTCCCAGTCCCTCCCAGTTTATCCCAGTCCCCTCCCAGTATATCCCAATCCCCCCCAGTCCATCCCAGTCCCTCCCAGTTTATCCCAGTCCATCCCAGTCCATCCCAGTCCCTCCCAGTTTATCCCAGTCCATCCCAGTCCATCCCAGTCCATCCCAGTCCCTCCCAGTTTATCCCAGTCCATCCCAGTCCATCCCAGTCCATCCCAGTCCCTCCCAGTCCATCCCAGTCCCTCCCAGTCCCTCCCAGTTTATCCCAATCCCCTCCCAGTCCCTCCCAGTCCCTCCCAGTATATCCCAGTGCCCCCAGTACCTCTTGCCGCGCTGGGCCCGGGCCCTGCCCCTCTCCAGGGCCCCCCCCCTGCCCCGGGGTTTGGGGGGGCCCCCCCTGCGCCCCCCGGGCCGGGGGTCGGGGCCGGAGCCGCCCGAGGAGTCCGAGTCTGAGTCACTGTGGGGATGGAACTGGTTATACTGGTTATACTGGGATATACTGGTTATACTGGTTATACTGGGATATACTGGTTATACTGGGATGGACTGGTTATACTGGTTATACTGGTTATACTGGGGCCCCCCTGCGCCCCCCGGGCCGGGGGTCGGGGCCGGAGCCGCCCGAGGAGTCCGAGTCTGAGTCACTGTGGGGGGATAAACTGGTTATACTGGGATAAACTGGTTATACTGGTGATACTGGGATATACTGGTTATACTGGTTATACTGGGGGCCCCCCCTGCGCCCCCCGGGCCGGGGATCAGTGCCAGAACCAGAGGAGTCCGAGTCTGAGTCACTGTGGGGATGGGGAACTGGTTATACTGGGATGGACTGGGAGGGAACTGGGAGGGACTGGGAGGAGATTGGGAGGGACTGGGAGGGAACTGGGAGGGACTGGGAGGGACTGGGAGGGACTGGGAGGGACTGGGAGGGAACTGGGAGGGACTGGGATGGACTGGGATAAACTGGGAGGGACTGGGAGGGGATTGGAGAGGACTGGGAGGATTTTTGGGGTTTCTGGGGAGGGTTTTAATGGGGATTTTTAGGGGTGGATTTTGGGTATTTGGGGTGGGATTTTTTGGGGATTTTTTTGGGGATTTTTTCGGGGATTTTTTGGGATATTTTTGGGATTTTTTGGGATTTTTTGGGGACGATTTTGGGGATTTTTTGGGGGATTTTTTTGGATTTTTTGGGATGTTTTTGGGGATTTTTTGGGACTTTTTTGGGGATTTTTTGGGGATTGTTTTGGGATTTTTTTGGGGATTTTTTTGGGGATTTTTTGAGAATTTTTTTGGGATTTTTTTAGGGATTTTTTGGGGGATTTTTTGGGGATTTTTTTGAGGATTTTTTGAGAATTTTTTGGGATTTTTTTGGATTTTTTGGGGATTTTTGGTGGGATTTTTTGGGGGATATTTTTGGGGATTTTTTTGGGACTTTTTGTGGGATTTTTTTGAGGATGTTTTTGGGGTCTCAGGGATATCTCAGGTACGTTTTTGGGGTCCCACCTGCGCCGGCAGTGCCTCCCAGGTGACCCTGAGCTGATTTTGGGGTGGATTTTGGGGTAGATTTTTGGGTATTTTGGGTTCCAGGAGTTGGATTTTTTTGGGATTTTTGGGGGTATTTTTAGTAGGATTTTTTGGGGATGTTTTTGGGGGTCTCAGTGATGTTTTGGGGTCCCACCTGCGCCGGCAGTGCCTCCCAGGTGACCTGGATGACGATCTGGACCTGGAGCTGGAGCTGGAGCTGGAGCTGTTCTCCTTCATGAACACGTTCCGGTTCCCGAACTTGGTGGGGAAGGCCCCCCCCGCCCCTCCCCCACCCCCTCCCCGCGCCCTGGGACCCCCCCTGGGGGGCTGGGGGGGCCCCCCCGAGCCTGGGGGGCGCTGGGGAGGGGTCTGGGGGGGTCCTGGGGCCGGGCTGGGCCGGGGCTGGGGCAGCTCCCAGCGCTTCTTCTTGGGGCTGGGGGGGCCCGAGCGCGGCAGCCTGGGGGGGAAAGGGTTAAATTGGGTTAGGGTTGGGGGGGTTGGGGGGGATTTGGGGGGAATTTGGGGGGGTTTGAGGGGAAATCTGGGGGGTTTGAGGGGAAATTTGGGGGATTTGGGGAGAATTTGGGTTAAATTTGGAGGGTTTGAGGGGAAATTGGGTTAAATTTGTGCTAAATTGGGGGGGTTTGGGGGGAATTTGGGTTAAATTTGGAGGATTTGGGTTAAATTTGGGGGGAATTTGGGGGGTTTGAGGGAAAATTTGGGGGATTTGGAGGGGTCTGGGGTTAAATTTGGGGGCTTTTAGGGGGGATTTGGGTTAAGTTTGGGTTAAATTTGGGGGGAATTGGGGTGTTTTGGGTTAAATTTGGGGGTTTTAGGGGAAAAATTGGGGGGGTTGGGAGGGATTTGGGTTAAATTTGGGGGGATTTGGGAGTTTGGGGTTAAATTTGGGGGGTTTGAGGGAAAATTTGGGGGGTTTTAAAGGGGTCTGGGGTGAAATTTGGGGGGTTTTGGGGTTAAATTTGGGTTAAATTGGGGGGGATTGGGGGGAATTTGGGGGGGTTTGGGTTAAATTTGGGGGGGATTTGGGTTAAATTTGGGGGGATTTGGGGTTAAATTGGGAGGATTTGGGAGTTTGGGGTTAAATTTGGAGGGTTTTTTGGGTTAAATTTGGGGGTTTTGAGGGGAAAATTGGGGGGTTTGGAGGGGTCTGGGGTTAAATTTGGGGTGTTCAGGATTAAATTTGGGGGGTTTGGGTTAAATTTGGGGGGATTTGGGTTAAATTTGGGGGGATTTGGGTTAAATTTGGGGGGAATTGAGGGCTTTGGGTTAAATTTGGGGGTTTTGAGGGAAAATTTGGGAGAATTTGGGGGATTTGGGTTAAACTTGGGGGGCATTGAGGGGGATTTGGGTTAAATTTGGGTTAAATTTGGAGGGTTTGAGGGGAAATTGGGTTAAATTTGGGTTAAATTTGGGGGGAATTTTGGGGATTTGGGTTAAATTTGGGTAAAATTTGGGGGGTTTGGGTTAAATTTGGGGAGAATTTGGGGGGTTTAGAGTGGTCTAGGGTTAAATTTGGGGGATTTGGGGGGTCAGGGGTTACATTTGGGGGCTTTGAGGTTAAATTTGGGGGGATTGGGGTTAAATTCGGGGGGTTTAGGGTTAAATTTGGGGGATTTGGGTTAAATTTAGGGGGTTTGAGAAGAAATTTGGGTTAAATTTGGAGGATTTGGGTTAAATTTGGGGGAATTTGGGGGATTTGGGTTAAATTTGGGGGATTTGAGAAGAAATTTGGGGGATTTGGGTTAAATTTGGGGGGTTTGAGAAGAAATTTGGGTTAAATTTGGGTTAGATTTGGGGGATTTGGGTTAAATTTGGGGGGAATTGGGGGTTTTGGGTTAAATTTGGGGGTTTTGAGGGGAAAATTGGGGGGTTTGGAGGGGTCTGGGGTTAAATTTTGGGGCTTTTAGGGGGGATTTGGGTTAAATTTGGGTTAAATCTGGGGGGAATTGGGGTGTTTTGGGTTAAATTTGGGGGGTTTAGGGTTAAATTTGAGGGTGTTTGGGGTGAAATTTGGGGGGGTTTGAGTTAAATTTGGGGGGAATTTGGGGGGAAATCGGGTTAAATTTGGGGGCTTTGGGTTAAATTTGGGGGGTTTAAAGGGGCCTGGGGTTAAATTTCGGGGGTTTGAGAAGAAATTTGGGTTAAATTTGGGGGAATCTGGGGGAAATTGGGTTAAATTTGGGGGGAATTTGGGTGGGTTTGAGGTTAAATTTGGGGAAAATTGGGGGATTTGAGTTAAATTTGGGGGGTTTGAGGGGAAATTGGGTTAAATTTGTGTTAAAATGGCGGGAGTTGGGGTAAAAGTTGGGTTAAATTTGGGGGGGTTTGGAGGGGTCTGGGGTTAAATTTGGGGGGTTTAGGGTTAAATTTGGGGACATTTGGGTTAAATTTGGGGGTTCAGGAGAATATTTGGGGGGTTTGGGGTTTAGAGGGGAATTTGGGGGATTTTTGGGGAGGTTCTAAGTGGATTTTTTTGGGTAATTTTGGGGGATTTTTGGGTTTTTTAGGGGGTTTTTTTTATGAGAGTTTTTTTTGGGGTGTTTTTGTCCCAATCCCAATGTGATTTTTGGGGATTTTTTGGGATTTTTGTGCCAATCCCAATGTGATTTTTTGGGGTTTTTTGGGATTTTTGTACCAATCCCAATGTGATTTTTTGGGGATTTTTGTGCCAATCCCAATGTGATTTTTTGGGGATTTTTGTGCCAATCCCAATGTGAATTTTTGGGGTTTTTTTGGGATTTTTGTACCAATCCCAATGTGATTGTTTGGGTGTTTTTTAGGATTTTTGTCCCAATCCCAATGTGATTTTTTGGGTGTTTTTTGGAATTTTTGTCCCAATCCCAATGTAATTTTTGGGTGTTTTTTGGGATTTTTGTGCCAATCCCAATGTAATTTTTTGGGTTTTTTTGGGATTTTTGTGCCAATCCCAATGTAATTTTTGGGTGTTTTTTGGGATTTTTGTACCAATCCCAGTGAGACTTTTTGGGGATTTTTTGGATTTTTTGTCCCAATCCCAATGTGATTTTTTTGGGATTTTTTGGGATTTTTGTCCCAATCCCAATGTGATTTTTTGGGTGTTTTTTGGATTTTTGTCCCAATCCCAATGTGAATTTTTGGGGATTTTTGTCCCAATCCCAATGTGATTTTTTGGGGATTTTTAAGGATTTTTGTGCCAATCCCAATGTGATTTTTTGGGTGTTTTTTGGGATTTTTGTCCCAATCCCAATGTGAATTTTTGGGGATTTTTGTCCCAATCCCAATGTGATTTTTTGGGGATTTTTAAGGATTTTTGTGCCAATCCCACTGTGATTTTTTGGGGATTTTTGTGCCAATCCCAGTGTGATTTTTTTGGGGATTTTTTGGGATTTTTGTACCAATCCCAATGTGATTTTTTGGGGATTTTTGTGCCAATCCCAATGTGATTTTTTGGGGATTTTTTGGGATTTTTGTCCCAACCTCAGTGTGATTTTTTTGGGTTTTTTGTGCAGATCCTGGTGAGGTTTTTTGGGGATTTTTTTTGTGTTTTTTGCACCGTTCCTGGTTGGAATTTTTTGGATTTTTGTGCTGATCCCAGTGTGAATTTTGGGGTTTTGGGGGTTTCACCCTGGCAGAGGTTCCCTGCTCCAGTCAATGGTGAGGGCTTAGATTCTCTCAGGGATTTTTGGGATTTTTAGGGATATTTTGGGTGGGATTTTGGATATTTTTGGGTATTTTTGGCTGGTTTTTTGTCTCACCCAGGCAGGGGCTCCCTGCTCCAGTCGATGGTGAAGGCTGGGATGGGCTCAGACTCTCTCAGGGATTTTTGGGGATATTTTAGGTGGGATTTTGGATATTTTTTGGATATTTTGGTGTGATTTTTGCTCTCACCCAGGTAATGGCTCCCTGCTCCAGTCCATGGTGAAGGCTGGGATGGGGCTCAGACTCTCTCAGGGATTTTTAGGGATTTTTTGGGTGATTTTTTGGGATATTTTGGGTGGGATTTTGGATATTTTTGGATTTTTTTTGATATTTTTTCACCCACCCAGGCAATGGTTCCCTGCTCCAGTCCATGGTGAAGGCTGGGATGGGCTCAGGGATTTTTGGGGATATTTTAGGTGGGATTTTGGATGTTTTTGGATATTTTTGGATATTTTGGTGTGGTTTTTGGTCTCACCCAGGCAGAGGCTCCCTGCTCCAGTCGATGGTGAAGGCTGGGCTGGGCTCAGGGATTTTTGGGGATATTTTTAGGGTGGTTTAGGATATTTTTTGGTATTTTCTCACCCACCCTGGCAGAGGCTCCCTGCTCCAGTCGATGGTGAAGGCTGGGCTGGGCTCAGACTCTCTCAGGGATTTTTAGGGATATTTTGGGTGGGATTTTGGATATTTTTTGTCTCACCCAGGCAGAGGTTCCCTGCTCCAGTCGATGGTGAAGGCTGGGATGGGCTCAGGGATTTTTAGGGATATTTTGGGTATGATTTTGGACATTTTTGGATATTTTTGGCTGGTTTTTTGTCTCACCCAGGTAATGGCTCCCTGCTCCAGTCGATGGTGAAGGCTGGGCTGGGCTCAGGGATTTTTGGGCAGTTTTTTAAGATGATTTTGGATATTTTTGGATATTTTTTGTCTCACCCAGGCAGAGGCTCCCTGCTCCAGTCGATGGTGAAGGCTGGGCTGGGCTCAGGGATTTTTGGGCAGTTTTTTAGGATGATTTTGGATATTTTGGTGTGATTTTTTGTCTCACCCAGGTAATGGTTCCCTGCTCCAGTCGATGGTGAAGGCTGACCCATCCTGTAGCCGTGCCTGCAGCAGCTCCTTCAGCAGCTTCTCAGTCCTGTCCTTGTCCTCCTCAGACTCGCAGGCCGTGAAGCAGCGCTGCACGTACGCCTTCATCTCGGGGGGCCAGTCCTCAGGCTTACCCCTGGGGGCTGATCTGGGGGGCAGGATTGGGGTTTGGGGGGCTCAGGGTCAGGGTCTGGGGGGGCTCAGAGCCTTCATCTCGGGGGGCCAGTCCTCGGGCTTACCCCTGGGGGCTGATCTGGGGGGAATTTGGGGGATTTGGGGGGGTCTGAGGGGGTCTCAGAGCCTTCATCTCAGGGGGCCAGTCCTCAGGCTTACCCCTGGGAGTTGATCTGAGGGGATTTGGGGGGCAGGATTGGGGTCTGGGGGGCTCAGAGCCTTCATCTCGGGGGGCCAGTCCTCGGGCTTCCCTCTCTGGGGGGCTCTGGGGGGCAGGATTGGGGTCTGGGGGCTGTTCTGGGGGTCCTTGGGGGATTTGGGGGGGGTTTAGGGGGGCTCAGAGCCTTCATCTCGGGGGGCCAGTCCTCGGGCTTACCCCTGGGAGCTGATCTGGGGGATTTGGGGGGGCAGGATTGGGGCTCAGAGCCTTCATCTCGGGGGCCAGTCCTCGGGCTTCCCTCTTTGGGGGGCTCTGGGGGGGTTTATGGGATTTGGGGGGGTTTAGGGGGGCTCAGAGCCTTCATCTCAGGGGGCCAGTCCTCAGGCTTGCCTCTTTGGGGGGCTCTGGGGGGCAGGATTGGGGTTTGGGGGGGCTCAGGGCCTTCATCTCGGGGGGCCAGTCCTCGGGTTTGCCTCTGGGGGCTGATCTGGGGGGTTTGAGGGGGATTTGGGGGGCTCAGGGCCTTCATCTCGGGGGGCCAGTCCTCGGGTTTGCCTCTTTGGGGGGTTCTGGGGTCCCTGGAGGAGCAGGATTTGGGTCTGGGGGGGATTTGGGGGCTGTTCTGGGGGTCCCTCGGGGATTTGAGGCAGGGTTTGGGGGTCCCTGGGGGGTTTTGGGGGCTATTTTGGGGTCCCTGGGGGGCTTTGGGAGCTGATCTGGGGTCTCTGGGGTGGCAGGATTGGGGTCTGGGGGGGATTTGGGGGCTGTTTTGGGGGTCTGGGGGCTGTCCTGGGGGTCCCTGGGGGAGCAGGATTGGGGTCTGGGGGGGTTTGGGGGCTGTTTTGGGGTCCCTGGGGTGGCAGGGTCAGGGTTTGGGGGGGATTTGGGGGCTGTTTTGGGGGTCCCAGGGGGGTTTGGGGGCTGGTTTGGGGTCCCTGGAGGGCAGGATTGGGGTCTGGGGTCTGTTCTGGGGGTCCTTGGGGGATTTGGGGGGGCTTGGGGGGTTGTTTTGGGGGTTCTTGGGGGCTTTGGGAGCTGTTTTAGGGTCTCTGGGGGCCAGGATTGGGGTCTGGGTGGGATTTGGGGGCTGCTCTGGGGGTCCTTGGTGGGGCAGAATTGGGGTCTGGGGGCTGTTCTGGGGTCTCTGTGGGGGATTTGGGGGGGCTTTGGAGGCTGTTTTGGGGGTCCCAGGGGGTTCCAGAGCAGTTTGTGGCTGTTTGGGGATTTTTTGGGACTCACCCCTCTCCTCCCAGGCAGATTTTTGGGGGATTTTTTGGGGGGATTTTGAGAATGTTTTGGGGATTTTTTAGATTTTTTTGGGACTCACCCGTGTCCCCCCAGGTGGATTTTTTGGGGGATGTTTTGGGGATATTTTTAGGGGATGTTTTGGAGGATGTCTTGGGGGATTTTTTGTGGGGATGTTTTGGGGGGATGTTTTTGGGTTTTTGGGGGGATGTTTTGGGGTGATTTAGGGATTTTTTGGGGGTATTGTGGGGATTTCTTGGGGATTCTTTAGGGGATTTTTTGGGGGATGTTGTGGGGATTTTTTGTGGGTATTTTTGGTGCCATTTTGGGGATTTTTCTTTACTCATCTGTGCCCCCCCAGGAGGATTTTTTGAGCATTTTTTGGGGGATGTTTTGGGGATTTTTTGGGGACATTTTAGGAAGTTTTGTGCACTCACCCATGCCCCCCCCAGGAGGATTTTCTGGGCATTTTTGAGGTGATTTTTTGGGGGTATTTTGGGGATTTTTTGGGGGATGTTTTGGGGATTTCTTGGGGGTATTTTGGAGATGTTTAGAGAATACTTTAGGGGATATTTTGGGGATTTTTTGGGAGATGTTTAGGGGATTTTTTGGGGATGTTTCAGGGATATTTTGGGGTTTTTTTACTCACCCGTGGCCCCCGTGCAGCTTCTCAGGACCCCCGAAGGCGCCGCCCCCCCGGGGCTGCTCCCCAAAGGGCGCCGGGGGCAGCACAAAGGGGCGCTTGGGGAGCTGGAAACGGAGACCCCCCGAGCCTGGAGCTTCTGAAAATGGGAAAAAATGGGTCTGGGGGCTTTGGGGGGGTCACAGGGGTCACGGGGGGGGTCACAGGGGTCATGGGAGGGGTCACAGGGGTCATGGGGGGTCTGGGGGGGTCACAGGGGTCACAGGGATCAGCACAAAGGGGCGCTTGGGGAGCTGGAAACGGAGACCCCCGGAGCCTGGGGCTTCTGTGGGGAGAGAAAATGGGTCTGGGGGCTTTGGGGGGGTCATGGGAGGGTCACAGGGGTCATGGGGGGGTCACAGGGGTCATGGGGGGGTCACAGGGGTCATGGGGGGGTCACAGGGGGCAGCACAAAGGGGCGCTTGGGGAGCTGGAAACGGAGACCCCCGGAGCCTGGAGCCTCTGAAAATGGGAAAAAATGGGTCTGGGGGCTTTGGGGGGGTCATGGGGGGGTCACAGGGGTCATGGGGGGGTCACAGGGGTCACGGGGGGGGTCACAGGGGTCACAGGGGGCAGCACAAAGGGGCGCTTGGGGAGCTGGAAACGGAGACCCCCGGAGCCTGGAGCCTCTGTGGGGAGAGAAAATGGGTCTGGGGGCTTTGGGGGGGTCACAGGGGTCATGGGAGGGGTCACAGGGGTCACAGGGATCAGCACAAAGGGGCGCTTGGGGAGCTGGAAACGGAGACCCCCGGAGCCTGGAGCCTCTGAAAATGGGAAAAAATGGGTCTGGGGGCTTTGGGGGGGTCTGGGGGGTCACAGGGGTCATGGGGGGGTCACAGGGGTCACAGGGGGCAGCACAAAGGGGCGCTTGGGGAGCTGGAAACGGAGACCCCCGGAGCCTGGAGCCTCTGAAAATGGGGAAAAATGGGTCTGGGGGCTTTGGGGGGGTCATGGGAGGGGTCACAGGGGTCATGGGAGGGGTCACAGGGGTCACAGGGGTCATGGGAAGGGTCACAGGGGGCAGCACAAAGGGGCGCTTGGGGAGCTGGAAACGGAGACCCCCGGAGCCTGGAGCCTCTGTGGGGAGAGAAAATGGGTCTGGGGGCTTTGGGGGGTCTGGGGGCTTTGGGGGGAGGAGTTTGGGTGGTCAGGAGGAATTTGGGGAGGGGTCTGGGGGGTTTGGTGATATCTGGGGGGGGGTTTGGGGCTGATTTTGGGGAATTTTGGGATGAATTTGTGGGGTCTGGGGGATATTTTGTGTAGGAATTTGGGGCTGATTTTGGGGGTCTTTGGGGTTGATTTTGAGGCTCCTTTTGGGGGTCTCTGGGGTTGATTTTGGGGATGCTCTGTGCAGGAATTTGGGGATTAATTTGAAGATGATTTTGGGGGTGATTTTGGGGGTCTTTGGGGATGCTCTGTACAGGAATTTGGAGCTGATTTTGGGGAATTTTATGGCTGATTTTGGGGGTCTTTAGGGCTGATTTTGGGACGATTTTGGGTTCTCTGGGGCTGATTTTGAGGATGATTTTGGCAGGAATTTGGGGTTGATTTTGGGGGAATTTGTGCAGGAATTTGGGGCTGATTTTGGGGTCTTTGTGGCTGATTTTAGGGGTCTTTAGTGATGCTCTGTGCAGGAATTTGGGGCTGACTTTGGGGGTCTTTGGGGATGATTTTGGGGAGGATTTGGGGCTGATTTTGGGGGATCTGGGGTTGATTTTGGCAGGAATTTGGGGATGATTTTGGGGATGTTCTGTGCAGGAATTTGGGGATTAATTTGAGGATGATTTTGGGACTGATTTTGGGGCTCTTTGGGGATGATTTTGGGCAGGAATTTGAGGTTGATTTTGGGGGTCTCTGGGGTTGATTTTGGGGATGATTTGTGCAGAAATTTGGGGCTGATTTTGGGGTCTCTGGGGCTGATTTTAGGGATGATTTTGTGGCTGATTTTGGGGCTGATTTAGGGGTCTTTGGAGATAATTTTGGGCTGATTTTGGGGGTCTTTAGGGATGATTTAGGGGTTGATTTGGGGGTCTCTGTGGCTGATTTTGGGGTCTCTGGGGCTGATTTTGGGCAGGAATTTGGGGCTGATTTTGGGGCTGATTTTAGGGGCTGATATTGGGGGTCTTTGGGGCTGATTTTGGGATGATTTTGGGGCTGATTTTGGCAGGAATTTGGGGCTGATTTTGGGGCTGACTTTGGGGGGTCTCTGGGTCTGATTCAGGCCCCCCCACCCCTCCCCAGGCCCCCTCCCCAATCCCGGGGGTCTCTTACGCTTCATGCGGCTCCAGAGCTGCCCCCCCCCCTTCTTGCCCTTCGGGGGGGGCCCCTCCCCGTAGTGGGGGGAGGGGAAGGGGGTGGAGCCCCCCGGGGGGGTCCCAGCGCCCCCCCCCCGCCCCCCCCCCGCCCCCCGACCCCCCCAGAGAGTGGGGAGGGGGCTGGGGGGGGGCGGCGGGGGGGGGGCTGGGGGGGTCCCGAACGGCGCCGCCTCGTCCAGGCCGGGCACGGGGGGCTGCTGGGGGAGGGGAGAACAGCATTGAGGGGGGGGGGTCCTGGGCGTGGAGACCCCTCCCCGAATTGCTGAGCCCCTCCCCCTCACCTGGGCCAGGCTGCTCTGCTGCTGGGGGGGGGCTGGGGGCTGCTGCTGGGGGGGGGTGGGCGCGTAGGAGCCCCCTCCCCCCGCGGCGTAGGGGGCGCTGGGGGCGCCGTAGCCGGGGTACACCCCCTGCTGTGAGAGAGAGACCCCTCCCCAAATTAGTGTAATGGCTCAGAGACCCCTCCCCAATTAACGGTATAACCCAGAGACCCCTCCCCATAGCCGGGGTACACGCCCTGCTGTGAGAGAGACCCCTCCCCAAATTAGTGTAATGGCTCAGAGACCCCTTCTCAATTAATGGTATAACCCAGAGACCCCTCCCCAAATTAGTGTAATGGCTCAGAGACCCCTCCTCAATTAATGGTATAACCCAGAGACCCCTCCCCAAATTAGTGTAATGGCTCAGAGACCCCTCCTCAATTAATGTAATGGCTCAGAGACCCCTCCCAAATTAATGTAATGGCCCAGAGACCCCTCCCCAAATTAGTGTAATGGCCCAGAGACCCCTCCTCAATTAATGGTATGGCCCAGAGACCCCTCCTCAATTAATGGTACAGCCCAGAAACCCCCCCAGTTAATGGTATAACCCAGAGACCCCTCTCAATTAATGGTATGGCTCAGAGACCCCTCTCAATTAATGGTATAACCCAGAGACCCCTCCTCAATTAATGGTACAGCCCAGAGACCCCTCCCCAAAATAATGGTATAACCCAGAGACCCCTCTCAATTAATGGTATAACCCAGAGACCCCCCTTTAAATTAATGGTAAAGCCCAGATACTCCCCCCTCTTAAATTAATGGTATGGCCCAGCGACCCCCCTTAAATTAATGGTACGGTCGAGGGACCCCCCCTCTTAAATTAATGGTACAGCCCAGAGAGCCCCCAGCCCCATTTCAGCCCCACTTCTGCCTCCCCCAGCCCCATTTCTCACCCCCCAGCCCCATTTCAATCCCCCCCAGCCCCATTCCTGCCGCCCCCAGCCCCATTTCTGACCCCCCAGCCCCATTTCTGACCCCCCAGCCCCATTTCAGCCGCCCCCAGCCCCATTTCAGCCCCGTTCCTGCCGCCCCCAGCCCCATTTCAGCCCCATTTTTGACCCCCCAGCCCCATTTCTCACCCCCCCAGCCCCATTCCAGCCTCCCCCAGCCCCATTTCAGCCCCATTTCTCCCTCCCACATCCCCATTTCTCACTCCCCCAGCCACATTTCAGCCGCCCCCAGCCCCTTTCCCGCCGCCCCTAGCCCCGTTCCCGCCGCCCCCAGCCCCATTCCTGCCGCCCCCAGCCCCATTTCAGCCCCGTTCCCGCCGCCCCCAGCCCCATTTCAGCCCCGTTCCCGCCGCCCCCAGCCCCATTTCAGCCCCGTTCCTGCCGCCCCCAGCCCCATTTCAGCCCCGTTGCCCCCTCACCACCGGGTAGTAGTATCCGTAGGGGTAGTAGCCCCCCCCGTAGGGCTGGTACCACTGGTAGTACTGGGGGGGCTGCGCCTGCTGCAGGGAGGGGTCTCCCTGTGAGGGGGGGGCGTACTGGGGAGGGGGAGAGGGGGAAAAGGGTGAGAGACCCCCCCCAGAAATAGAGGGGGTCATCCCAGAAATAATAATAATAAAAAAAAAAAGAGACACAAAAAATCCCTACAGAAAATCTCAAAAAATCACAGAAATCACCCCAAAAAACACAGTCCCCAAAAAACCACAGAAATCCCCCAAAAACACAGAAATCCCACAGAAAACCCCCCCAAAAACAGAGACCCCCCCCTCCAGAATAGGGGGGATCACCCCAGGAAAAAAAAAAAAAAAGAAACAGACACAAAAAATCCACACAGAAAATCTCAAAAACCATAGAAACCCCAAAAAACACAGGCCCCAAAAAACCACAGAAAATCCCCAAAAAACCACAGAAAACCCCCAAAAACCACAGAAATCGCACAGAAAACCCCCCCAAAAATAGAGAACCCCCCCCCCAGAAATAGGAGGGATCACCCCAGAAATAATAATAAAAAAAAAAAACCAGACACAAAGGAACCCCCACAGAAAATCTCAAAAAACACAGAAACCACCCCAAAAAAACCACATATAACCCCAAAAAAGCAACAGAACCCCCCCCAAAAAACCACAGAACCCCCCAAAAAACCTCAGAAAATTCCCAAAAACCCACAGAAAACTCCCTAAAAACACAGAAATCACCCCAAAACCATAGAACCCCCCAAAAAAACCACAGTCCCCAAAAAAGCCACATATAACCCCAAAAAACACAGAAAAAACCCTAAAAACCACAGAAACCCCTCCAAAAAAAGAGACCCCCCCCCACAAAACAGAGGAGACCCCCCTCAAAACAGAGACCGCCTCAAATCCCTCACAAAACAGAAAAAAACAAAAAAAAAAGCAGAGAACCCCCAGAACCCCCCCCAGACCACAGAGACCCCCCAGAAAACCACAGAGACCCCCTCAAACCGCTGAGACCCCCCAGACCCCCCCCAAACCACAGAGAGTCCCCCAAAAAAACACAGAGACCCCTCAAGACCCCCCCCCAAAAATCCCCCGCCCCCCCCTCCCCTCACCTGCGCTCCGCCGCCCGCCCCCCCCGCTCCCTTGGCGCTCCCGGCCGCCGCTTTACTGATGCTGGCCAGGGCCTGCCGGGCCTTCTCCCACTCGGGGTTCTCGGGGGGCGCCGGCGGCTCCTCCCGCGCGGGGCCGGCACCGGGACCGAGCGCGAACGGGGCGGCCCTGAGGGAGCAACGGAACCGATCGAGGGTCGGTAAAACCATCCCGGCTCCGCGCCCCCCCGCCCTCCCGGCCGCCCCGCTCACCACTCGCGTTGATCGCCCAGGTTGGTGGCCATGGTTGGGCGGCCCCAGAGCCCCGCTCGGGGCCGCCACGGATCGCGACAGGCGCGACAAGCGCGGCCGGGCCAAGATGGCGGCGCCGCCCGCGCGCTCCCTCCCTCACGGAGCCGCTTCCGGTTGGCGCCGCCTGAGCGGCCAATGGGAGCGCGAGGAGGGGACGGTGGCCGCGAGGGGACAAAAAGAATTAACGGACGGGCGCGAGGAGGGGACGGTGGCCGTGAGGGGACAAAAAGAATTAACGGACGGGCGCGAGGGGCGGCAACGGCGGCCGCGAGGGGACAAAAAAAAGGTAACGGACGGGCGCGAGGGACGGGGAACGGCGGCCGAGAAGGGACAAACTATGAGAGAATGCTCGAGGGAACGGGTAAAAGCGGCCGCGAGGGGACAAAAAAAGTAACGGACGGGCGTGAGGGGACAAAAAAAAAAAATGTAACGGACGGGCGCGAGGGGCGGCAACGGTGGCCGTGAGGGGACAAACTATGGGAGAATGCGCGAGGGAACGGGTAACGGCAGCCGGGACCGGACAAAATAACGGACGTGCGCGAGGTGTTATAAATGACAAAAAAAGTCTCGATTTTTAGCAAAATTTAGGTTGTTTTATTTTATCCAGACAGGGCTGGGGTCGCCGCCCACTCCGCGCTGCGCCGGATCTCGGTTTGCAGCTTCTCACAGCGTGGGAATCGATAATTTTTGGTTTTTTTGTCGTGGTAATTTTGCCGGGTGAGGCGTGGTGGTTGCGGGATGGGGGAACGGTGGCTGGGAAGGGACAAAATTCAGGAGAATGAGCGAGGGACAGGGACGGTGGCCCTGAAAGGACAAAATTCAAAATGTGCGAAGGACGGTGGACGGTGGCCGGGAAGGGACAAAATACGGGAAATGCGCACACGGATTATTTTTGGGAAGTTTTGAGGGTCCAAAAGGGGAAAATGGGGCGGAATTGGGGGAATTTTGGGGTCCCAAGGGAGGATTTGGGGGCTCCTCCCTCCCTCACCGTTCCCACCCCCCCTGGGGATCTCCAGCCCCGCCTTGGACCCCCAGAATTTCCCCCAAATTCCCCCCCAGGGCAGCCGGGGTCACGCTGGGGACCCCAAAATCGGGGTCAAAACTGGGAGATTTAATCCCCAAAAATTGGGGATCTGAGGCTCCAAATTCAGAGTTTTTATCCCCAAAACGAGGGGACTTGATCCCCAAAGTTGGGATTTCTGGACCCCCAAAATTCAGAGTTTTTATCCCCAAAACGAGGGAACTTGATCCCCAAAGCTGGGACTTCTGAACCCCCAAAATTGTGAATTTTTACCCACAAAATCAAGAGGTTTTAGGCCCAAAACCAAGATTTTTTGAATTCCCAAATTTGGGATATTTTAGCCCCCAAAACTGGCAAGTTTTACCCGAAACCTGTCATTTTTCAGTCCCTAAAACTGGGAGTTTTTATCCCCAAAACCAGGAGTTTTTACCCCAAAATGAGCATTTTTCAACCCCCCCAAAACCAGCTTTTTTTTTACCCTGATTTTTACCCTAAATTGGCATTTTTAAACCTCCCAAACCCAGAATTTTTACCCCAAAACCGTTGCCCGTTCCACCTCCACCCCAAATAAAAACTCAAAAAACCAAAAAGTGGAAAATAAAACCCCAAAAAATTGGAAAATAAAAACACAGAAAAACCAAAAACTGGAAAAATCTTTTAATTAGGAGCGGGGGGGGAGGGGCCAGGGGGAGCTTCCCCACCCCCCTCATTTTTTTGGGGTCCTTTTCCCCTTTTTCCTCCAAATACGAAACGTCACGTGGCGGGGGGGGAGGGGCAGGGCCGAGGGAAGGGGGGGGAGGGGCTCGGAGGGTGGGGGAGGGGCTACAACGAGAAACCAGCACTGGGTGGGGGAGGGGAGGGGAAAAACGGGGCAAAATCGGGGGAAAACGGGAAAATTCGGGGCAGAGCCCAACCCCCCCCGGACCCCCCGGCGAGGGGAGGTGCGGGGGGGGTGGGGGAGGGGCGGTGGCCACCGGGGGGGTCCCGGGGGCTACCAGAAGTCGCGGCGGTGATACGAGTCGGGGTCGCAGAACTTGGTGACCACCACGCGGTTGGCGAACTTGCGGCCGGTCAGGCCCTGCATGGCCTTCTGGCAGTCGAACACCGACGTGAACTCCACGAAAATCTGAAAGATTTGGAGAAAATTTGGGTCATTTGGGGGGGTTTTATTGATTTTGGGTCATTCTGAGTCATTTCAGACAGATTTCTGGTGGTTTTGGGGTCGTTTTGGGGGTTTGGGCCTAGGGACGGCCCAGGCCCAGCGAGGCCTTCTGGCAGTCAAACACCGACATGAACTCCACGAAAATCTGGGGAAATTGGGAAAATTTGGGTCATTTTGGGGAATTTTCAGGGATTTTGGGTCATTTCAGACAGATTTGGGGTCATTTTGGGGGATTTTAGGGGGGTTTTGGGGGATTTTCATGGGAATTTTGGGGGTTTGGGCCTAGTGACAGCCCAGACCCAGTGAGGCCTCTTGGCAGTCGAACACCGACGTGAACTCCACGAAAATCTGAAAGATTTTAAGAAAATTTGGGTCATTTTGGGTCATTTTTAGGGATTTTGGGTCATTTTGGGGGGTTTTTGGGGGTTTTGGGGGGGATTTCAGGGGAATTTTGGGGGTTTGGGCCCAGGGACAGCCCAGGCCCAGTGAGGCCTTCTGGCAGTTGAACTCCAACATGAAGTCCACGAAAATCTGTGGGAAATTGTGGAAAATTTGGGTCATTTTGGGGGGGTTTTAGTGATTTTGGGTCATTCTGAGTCACTTCAGACAGGTTTGGGGTCATTCTGAGGGATTTTGGGGGAGTTTTGGGTCATTTTGGGGGTGTAGGCCCAGGGACAGCCCAGGCCCTGTGAGGCCTCCTGGCAGTCGAACACCGACGTGAATTCCATGAAAATCTGCACAAATTCCAGAGATTTTGGGTCATTTTAGGTCATTTTAGTGATTTTGGGTCATTTTGGGTCATTTCAGAAAGGTCTGGGGTTGTTTTGGGGGGATTTCAGGAAAATTTTGGGGAATTTTGGAGGTTGGGGCCTTTGGCAGTCGAACACCGACATGAACTCCACGAAAATCTGCACAAATTCGAAGAAATTTGGGTGGTTTGGGGTCATTTCCAGCTGCTCTGGGCACACCTGGGCACACCTGAGCACACCTGAGCACACAGGTAACCCTTTATCTCCCATCTCTCACCTTCCCACAGCCTGGAACCTTCACAGACCCCAAAATCTCAATGGATTTAATCAGTTCCCAGCACACCTGAGCACACCTGAGCACACAGGTAACCCCACATCTCAGCTCTCTCACCTTCCCACAGCCTGGAACCTCCACAGACCCCAAAATCTCAATGGAATTAATCAGTTCCCAGCACACCTGAGCACACCTGAGCACACAGGTAACCCTTTATCTCCCATTTCTCACCTTCCCACACCCTGGCACCTCCACTCCATCCACGGGGCCGCGGGATCTCGATGGATTTACCTGATCCCCATGTCCCCAGTGTCACACCTGGGCACACCTGAGCACACCTGAGCACACCTGAGCACACAGGTGAGTCCATATCTCAGCTCTCTCACCTTCCCACACCCCGGCACCTCGACGCCGTCCATGGGCCGCGGGATCTCGATGGATTTGACCCCCCAATGTCACACCTGAGCACACCTGAGCACACCTGAGCACGCAGGTGAGTCTCTATTTCCCATCTCTCACCTTCCCACAGCCTGGAACCTTCACAGACCCCAAAATCTCAATGGATTTAATCAGTTCCCAGCACACCTGAGCACACCTGAGCACACCTGAGCACACAGGTGAGTCCATATCTCTGCTCCCTCACCTTCCCACAGCCCGGCACCTCGACGCCGTCCACGGGCCGCGGGATCTCGATGGATTTACCTGATCCCCATGTCCCCAGTGTCACACCTGGGCACACCTGAGCACACAGGTAACCCTTTATCTCCCATCTCTCACCTTCCCACAGCCTGGAACCTTCACAGACCCCAAAATCTCAATGGATTTAATCAGTTCCCAGCACACCTGAGCACACCTGAGCACACAGGTGTGTCCATATCTCAGCTCTCTCACCTTCCCACACCCCGGCACCTCGACGCCGTCCACGGGCCGCGGGATCTCGATGGATTTACCTGATCCCCATGTCCCCAGTGTCACACCTGAGCACACCTGAGCACACAGGTGTGTCCATATCTCAGCTCTCTCACCTTCCCACACCCCGGCACCTCGACGCCATCCACGGGCCGCGGGATCTCCATGGATTTACCTGATCCCCATGTCCCCAGTGTCACACCTGAGCACACAGGTGAGTCTCTATTTCCCATCTCTCACCTTCCCACAGCCCGGCACCTCGACGCCGTCCACGGGCCGCGGGATCTCGATGGATTTACCTGATCCCCATGTCCCCAGTGTCACACCTGAGCACACCTGAGCACACAGGTGAGTCTCTATCTTTGCTCTCTCACCTTCCCACACCCCGGCACCTCCACTCCATCCACGGGCCGCGGGATCTCGATGGATTTACCTGATCCCCATATTCCCAGTGTCACACCTGAGCACACCTGAGCACACCTGGGCACACAGGTAACCCTTTATCTCCCATTTCTCACCTTCCCACACCCTGGCACCTCCACTCCATCCACGGGCCGCGGGATCTTGATGGATTGACCCCATTTCTGACCCCCCAATGTCACACCTGAGCACACCTGGGCACACCTGGGCACACAGGTAACCCCATATCTCAGCTCTCTCACCTTCCCACACCCCGGCACCTCCACTCCGTCCACGGGCCGCGGGATCTCGATGGATTTACCTGATCCCCGTGTCCCCAGTGTCACACCTGGGCACACCTGAGCACACCTGAGCACACAGGTAACCCCATATCTCCCATCTCTCACCTTCCCACAGCCTGGAACCTTCACAGACCCCAAAATCTCAATGGATTTAATCAGTTCCCAGCACACCTGAGCACACCTGAGCACACCTGGGCACACAGGTGAGTCCATATCTCAGCTCTCTCACCTTCCCACACCCTGGCACCTCCACTCCGTCCACGGGCCGCGGGATCTCGATGGATTTATCCCATTTCTGACCCCCCAGTGTCACACCTGAGCACACCTGAGCACACCTGGGCACACAGGTAACCCTTTATCTCCCATCTCTCACCTTCCCACAGCCCGGCACCTCCACTCCGTCCACGGGCCGCGGGATCTCGATGGATTTACCTGATCCCCATGTCCCCAGTGTCACACCTGGGCACACCTGGGCACACAGGTGAGTCTCTATCTCAGCTCCCTCACCTTCCCACAGCCTGGCACCTCCACTCCATCCACAGGCTGTGGGATCTCGATGGATTTACCTGATCCCCATGTCCCCAGTGTCACACCTGGGCACACCTGAGCACACAGGTGAGTCTCTATCTCTGTTGTCTCACCTTCCCACACCCCGGCACCTCCACTCCATCCATGGGCCGCGGGATCTCGATGGATTTGACCCCCCAATGTCACACCTGAGCACACAGGTAACCCTGTATCTCAGCTCTCTCACCTTCCCACACCCCGGCACCTCCACTCCATCCACGGGCCGCGGGATCTCGATGGATTTATCCCATTTCTGACCCCCCAGTGTCACACCTGAGCACACCTGAGCACACCTGAGCACACAGGTAACCCTTTATCTCCCATTTCTCACCTTCCCACACCCCGGCACCTCGACGCCGTCCACGGGGCCGCGGGATCTCGATGGATTTACCTGATCCCCATGTCCCCAGTGCCCATTCCCAGCACACCTGGGCACACCTGAGCACACAGGTGAGTCTCTATTTCCCATCTCTCACCTTCCCACACCCCGGCACCTCGACGCCGTCCACGGGCCGCGGGATCTCGATGGATTTATCCCATTTCTGACCCCCCAATGTCACACCTGGGCACACCTGGGCACACCTGAGCACACAGGTAACCCTGGATTTCCCATCTCTCACCTTCCCACACCCTGGCACCTCGACACTGTCCACGGGCCGCGGGATCTCGATGGATTTACCTGATCCCCATGCCCCCATTGCCCATTCCCAGCACACCTGGGCACACCTGGGCACACAGGTAACCCCACATCTCAGCTCTCTCACCTTCCCACACCCCGGCACCTCCACTCCGTCCACGGGCCGCGGGATCTCAATGGATTTACCTGATCCCCGTGTCCCCAGTGTCACACCTGAGCACACCTGGGCACACAGGTGAGTCCATATCTCCCATCTCTCACCTTCCCACAGCCTGGAACCTTCACAGACCCCAAAATCTCAATGGATTTAATCAGTTCCCAGCACACCTGAGCACACCTGAGCACACAGGTAACCCTGTATCTCAGCTCTCTCACCTTCCCACACCCCGGCACCTCCACTCCATCCACGGGCCGCGGGATCTCGATGGATTTGACCCCCCAATGTCACACCTGAGCACACAGGTAACCCTGTATCTCAGCTCTCTCACCTTCCCACAGCCCGGCACCTCGACGCCGTCCACGGGCTGCGGGATCTCGATGGATTTGACCCCCCAGTGCCCATTCCCAGCACACCTGGGCACACCTGAGCACACAGGTAACCCCATATCTCAGTTCTCTCACCTTCCCACACCCTGGCACCTCCACTCCATCCACGGGCCGCGGGATCTCAATGGATTTACCTGATCCCCATGTCCCCATTGCCCATTCCCAGCACACCTGGGCACACCTGAGCACACAGGTGAGTCTCTGTTTCCCATCTCTCACCTTCCCACAGCCCGGCACCTCGACGCCGTCCACGGGCCGCGGGATCTCGATGGATTTATCCCATTTCTGACCCCCCAATGTCACACCTGGGGCACACCTGAGCACACCTGAGCACACAGGTAACCCTGGATTTCCCATCTCTCACCTTCCCACACCCTGGCACCTCGACACTGTCCACGGGCCGCGGGATCTCGATGGATTTACCTGATCCCCATGCCCCCATTGCCCATTCCCATCACACCTGGGCACACCTGAGCACACCTGGGCACACCTGAGCACACAGGTGAGTCCATATCTCCGCTCTCTCACCTTCCCACACCCTGGCACCTCCACTCCATCCACGGGCTGTGGGATCTCGATGGATTTACCTGATCCCCATGTCCCCAGTGTCACACCTGGGCACACCTGAGCACACAGGTAACCCTTTATCTCCCATCTCTCACCTTCCCACAGCCTGGAACCTTCACAGACCCCAAAATCTCAATGGATTTAATCAGTTCCCAGCACACCTGGGCACACCTGAGCACACCTGAGCACACAGGTGAGTCCATATCTCAGCTCTCTCACCTTCCGACACCCTGGCACCTCCACTCCATCCACGGGCCGCGGGATCTCGATGGATTTGACCCCCCAGTGTCACACCTGGGCACACCTGAGCACACAGGTGAGTCTCTATCTCCTCTCTCTCACCTTCCCACACCCTGGCACCTCGATGCCATCCACGGGCCGCGGGATCTCGATGGATTTACCTGATCCCCATGTCCCCAGTGTCACACCTGAGCACACAGGTGAGTCCATATCTCCTCTCTCTCACCTTCCCACAGCCTGGAACCTTCACAGACCCCAAAATCTCAATGCAATTAATCAGTTCCCAACACACCTGAGCACACCTGAGCACACCTGAGCACACCTGAGCACACAGGTGAGTCTCTATCTCAGCTCTCTCACCTTCCCACACCCCGGCACCTCCACTCCATCCACGGGCCGCGGGATCTCGATGGATTTATCCCATTTCTGACCCCCAATGTCACACCTGAGCACACCTGAGCACACAGGTGAGTCTCTATTTCCCATCTCTCACCTTCCCACAGCCCGGCACCTCGACGCCGTCCACGGGCTGCGGGATCTCGATGGATTTGACCCCCCAATGTCACACCTGAGCACACCTGAGCACACCTGGGCACACCTGAGCACACAGGTGAGTCTCTATTTCCCATCTCTCACCTTCCCACACCCCGGCACCTCCACGCCATCCACGGGCCGCGGGATCTCGATGGATTTGACGGTGCCGTACTTGCCGCACTCGTCGCGCACGTCCTCGACGATCTCCTCGTACTCCTCGTCGTCCAGCAGCTCCTCGGGCAGGACCATGTTGAGCAGGCACAGCACCTCGGTGGGGTGTCCCCCCATCTGCACCTGGGAGCTCATCAGCCCCGGCACCTGCAGCGTCACCGGCGTCTGGTTGATGGTGCTCTGGGGGGGGAAATTTGGTTAAAAATTGGGGGAAATTGTTAAAAATTGGGGTTTTAAATGGTGTTCTGAGAGGGAAAATTGTTAAAAATTGGGGTTTTAAATGGTGCTCTGGGGGGAGGAAAATTGGGAGAATTAAAAAAAAATTCTTTAAAAGTGGATTTTTTAATTGGGAGGGGAGAGGGGAAAATTGGGGGGAATTTGTTAAAAATTGGCATTTTAAATGGTGCTCTGGGAGGGGAAAATTGTTAAAAATTGGGGTTTTAAATGGTGCTCTGAGGCGGAAAAATTGTTAAAAATTGGGGGGAATTTGTTTAAAATTGGGGTTTTAAATGGTGCTCTGGGAGGGGGAAAATTGTTAAAAATTGGGGAAAATTGTTAAAAAATGGGGAAAATTGTTAAAAATTGGGGTTTTAAATGGTGCTCTGGGAGGGGGGAAAATTGTTAAAAATTGGGGTTTTTAAATGATGTTCTGGGGGGGAAATTTGGTTTAAAATTGGGGTTTTTAAATGGTGCTCTGGGAGGGGGAAATTTGTTAAAAATTGGGGGAATTTGTTAAAAATTGGGGTTTTAAATGGTGCTCTGGGGGGGGAAAATTGGGAGAATTAAAAAAAAATTTCTTTAAAAATGGATTTTTTAAATGGGAGGGGTGAGGGGAAAATTGGGGGGAATTACTTTAAAAATGGGGTTTTAAATGGTGCTCTGGGGCGGGAAATTTGTTTAAAATTGGGGTTTTAAATGGTGCTCTGGGAAGGGAAATTTGTTAAAAATTGGGGTTTTAAATGGTGCTCTGAGAGGGGAAATTTGGTTTAAAATTGGGGTTTTAAATGGTGCTCTGGGAGGGAAATTTGGTTTAAAATTGGGGTTTTAAATGGTGCTTTGGGAGGGAAAATTGTTAAAAATTGGGGTTTTTAATGGGAGGGGTGAGGGAAAAATTCAGAAAAAAAAGGGGAATAAAATTGGGAGAATTGGAAAAAAAATGGAGTTTTTACATGGGAGAAATGGGAAAATGTAAAAAAAAAGGAGAATAAAAACATGGGAATTGAAAATAATGGGGAAATCAAAAAATCAGGGAAAGGGGGTGACTTTGGGGTGACTTCAGGGTGGTTTTAGGGTGATTTTTGGGGTTATTTCTGGGGTCATTTCAGGGCAGTTTTGGGGTGTTTTTAGGGTGGTTTTTGGGATCTTTTTGGGGTGGTTCTGGGCTGATTTTTGGGATGTTTTTTGGGTGATTTTAGGATGTTTTTGGGTGACTCACCAGGGTTGCTTTGGGATGATTTTTTGGGTGATGTTTGGGATGATGTTTGGGATATTTTTTGGGTGATTTTGGGTGTTTTTGGGTGACTCACCAGGATGTTTTTGGGGTAGTTTTTGGGGTATTTTTTTGGGTGTTTTTGGGTGGTTTTGGGGTGATTTTGGGGTGATTTTTGGGATGTTTTTGGGGCAGTTTTTGGGGTGATTTTAGGTGATTTTGGGTGTTTTTGAGGTCACTCACCAGGGTTGCTTCGGGATGATGTTTGGGATATTTTAGGGTGATTTTGGGATGTTTTTGGGGTGATTTTTGGGTGTTTTTTGGGTGTTTTTTGGGTGATTTTAGGATGTTTTTGAGGTCACTCACCAGGGTTGCATTCTTGGCCCCCACGCTCGCCCTCTGCACCAGCAGCTTCTTGTCCCCGAGCTGCATCCCATTGAGCCCCGCGATGGCCTGGGGGGGACAGGGGTGTGAGTTCCACAGGGGTGTACAGGTGTGCACAGGTGTGTGCAGGGGTGTACAGGTGTGTGTCAGGTGTGTGTCAGGTGTGTTACAGGTGTGTGCAGGTGTGTGCAGGTGTGTACAGGTGTGTGTGAGCTCCCCAGGTGTGTACAGGTGTGTACAGGTGTGTGTCAGGTGTGTACAGGTGTGTGCAGGTGTGTACAGGTGTGTACAGGTGTGTGCAGGTGTGTGTGAGCTCCACAGGTGTGCACAGGTGTGTACAGGTGTGTTACAGGTGTGTGCAGGTGTGTGCAGGTGTGTGCAGGTGTGTACAGGTGTGCACAGGTGTGTACAGGTGTGTACAGGTGTGCACAGGTGTGTACAGGTGTGTGACTGAGCTCCCCAGGTGTGTACAGGTGTGTTACAGGTGTGTCAGGTGTGCACAGGTGGGTACAGGTGGGTACAGGTGTGTGTCAGGTGTGTGTGAGCTCCCCAGGTGTGTACAGGTGTGCACAGGTGTGTACAGGTGTGTACAGGTGTGTGTCAGGTGTGTGTGAGCTCCCCAGGTGTGTACAGGTGTGTACAGGTGTGTACAGGTGTGCACAGGTGTGTACAGGTGTGTACAGGGGTGTACAGGGGTGTGCAGGTGTGTACAGGTGTGTACAGGTGTGCACAGGTGTGCACAGGTGGGTACAGGTGTGTACAGGTGTGTACAGGTGTGTACAGGTGTGTGTCAGGTGTGTCAGGTGTGTACAGGTGTGTACAGGTGTGTTACAGGTGTGTACAGGGGTGTACAGGGGTGTACAGGGGTGTCAGGTGTGTGTCAGGTGTGCACAGGTGTGTACAGGTGTGTGTCAAGTGTGTACAGGTGTGTGCAGGTGTGTGTCAGGTGTGCACAGGTGTGCACAGGTGTGTGTGAGCTCCCCAGGTGTGCACAGGTGTGTGATTGGGGGCCCACATGTGCTACAGGTGTGTGTTTGAGTGCCCAGGGGTGTGACTGAGTTCCCCAGGTATGTCCAGGTGTGTGTTTGAGTGCCCAGGTGTGTGATTGAGCTCCCCAGGTGTGTGATTGAGTCCCCCAAATGTGCTACAGGTGTGTGATTGGGGGCCCACATGTGCTACAGGTGTGTGTTTGAGTGCCCAGGTGTGGGATTGAGCTCCCCAGATGTGTTTGGGGTGAGTTTGTGTTCCCCAGGTGTGCAACAGGTGTGTCTGGGGGTCCCAGGTGTGCACAGGTGTGGGATTGGGGTCTCAGGTGTGTCCCAGGTGTGTCCAGGTGTGTGTTTGGGGGGCACAGGTGTGTGATTGAGAGGGGCAGGTGTGCCCAGGTGTGTGTTTGGGGTGAGTTTGTGCTCCCCAGGTGTGCAACAGGTGTGTGTCTGGGGGTCCCAAGTGTGCACAGGTGTGACTGGGGGCACAGGTGTGTGATTGAGCTCCCCAGGTGTGCACAGGTGTGGCATTGAAAGGGACAGGTGTGCTACAGATGTGTGATTGAGTCCCCCATGTGTGTCCAGGTGTGTGATTGGGTCCCCCAGGTGTGTGTTTGGGGTGAGTTTGAGTTCCCCAGGTGTGTCCCAGATGTGCTACAGGTGTGTGTTTGTGTGCCCAGGTGTGTGTTTGGTGTCTCAGGTATGTGTTTGGGGCTCCCAGGTGTGTGTTTGGTGTCTCAGGTGTGCGTTTGGGGTCCCAGGTGTGTGTGGGGTGAGTTTGTGTTCCCCAGGTGTGTCCCAGGTGTGCTACAGGTGTGTGTTTGGGGTTCCCAGGTGTGTTTTTGAGATACCTGGTTGGTGATGTTGATGTGTTTTGGGGCTCTCCCAGGTGTGTTTGGGTCCCCCAGGTGCTCCCAGGTGTGTGTGTGAAACGTGTGGTGTATCTCAGGTGTGTCTCAGGTGTGTCTCAGGTGTGTCCTTACCTGGTCAGTGACGTTGATATCCACGTATTCACAGCAGGCTCAGCCCTTGCTCAGCCCCGTGGCGCTGTCACTGTGTGTGTGTGTGTGCCCAGGTGTGTGTGAGGTGTCTCAGGTGTATCTCAGGTGTATCTCAGGTGTACTCAGGTGTATCCCAGGTGTATTTTGGGTTCATTACCTGGTCAGTGACGTTGATATCCACGTATTCACAGCAGGCTCAGCCCTTGCTCAGCCCCGTGGCGCTGTCACTGCGGTGTGTGGTGTATCAGGTGTATCTCAGGTGTATCCCAGGTGTGTGTTTGATATCCCAGGTGTGCCCAGGTGTATTTTGGGTTCATTACCTGGTCAGTGACGTTGATATCCACGTATTCACAGAAGGCATAGCCCTTGCTCAGCCCCGTGGCGCTGTCCTTGACCAGGTTGAAAGCCTTGAGGGGCCCGAAGGACGTCAGCAGCTCCTTCACCTGGGGGGGGATTTGGGAAATTTGGGATTTGGGGAACCCCCTGGGATTGGGGAATTTGGGATTGGGGGATTTGGGATTGGGGGAAACCCCTGGGATTGGGGAATTTGGGATTTGAGGGGGTGGGATTGGGGGATTTGGGACTGGGGAACCGCCCTGGGATTGGGGGATTTGGGATTTTGGGGAGCTGGGATCAGGGAATTCACACCCCTGGGATTGGGGGATCGGGGATTTGGGGAATTCCCTCCTGGGATTGGGGGACCACCCTGGGATTGGGGAATTTGGGATTTGAGGGGGTGGGATTTGGGGAAACCCCTGGGATTGGGGAATTTGGGAGTGGGGGATTTGGGAAATGTGGGATTTTGGGAATTTGGGATTTGGGGAACGGGATTGGAAATTTGGGATTGGGGGGAGCTGGGATGGGGGAATTTGGGTTTTGGGGGAACCCCCCTGGGATTGAGGAATTTGGGATTTGGGGGGGTGGGATTGGGGGATTTGGGATTGGGGAACACCCCTGGATTTGGGATCTCCCCTGGGATTGGGAATTCCCTCAGGAATTTGGGGAACCCCCCTGGGATTGGGGAGTTTGGGATTGGGGGATTTGGGGAACCCCCTGGATTTGGGAATTTCCTCCTGGGATTGGGGAATTTGGGATTGGGGGATTTGGGAAATTTGGGATTTTGGGGAGCTGGGATTGGGGAATTCACACCCCTGGGATTGGGGGATCGGGGATTTGGGGAATTCCCTCCTGGATTTGGGATCTCCCCTGGACTTGGGAATTCCCTCCTGGATTTGGGGATTTGGGATTTGGGAATTCCCTCCTGGATTTGGGATTTGGGGATTCCCCCTGGATTTGGGAATTTGGGATTTGGGGAATTCCCTCCTGGAATTGGGGAATTTAGGATTTGGGGAATTCCCTCCTGGATTTGGGGAACCCTCCTAGGATGGGGAATTCTCTCAGGAATTTGGGAATTCCCTCCTGGGATTGGGGAATTTGGGATTTGGGGATTCCCCCTGGATTTGGGAATTTGGGGAACCCCCTGGATCTGGGGAACCCCCCTGGGAATGGGGGAACCCCCTGGATTTGGGAATTCCCTCAGGAATTTGGGGAACCCCCCTGGGTTTGGGGAATTTGGGATTTGGGGAATTCCCCCCTGAATTTGGGAATTCCCTCAGGAATTTTAGAATTTCTCTCCAGAATGGTAAAACCCCCCAAAAAAACCCCAAAAATTTTAATTTTTTTTGTGTTTTTTTGAGGGGTTTTGAGGCGTTTCCCCCCCAGATTTTTTGGGATTTTTTTGAGACATTTGGGGGTGTCCCCCCTCCCCCCCACACACATTTTTTGGGATTTTTGGGAATTTTTGGGGTTTTTGGCCCCGCCCCCTCACCTGGTCGTCGTTCAGGTAATTGGGGAGGCCCCCGATGAAGAGTTTGTGGGCGGAGTCCGGGACCACCGTGGAGACAACACCTGGAAAAGGGAGAGGACAGATGGGGTCACACCTGGGATCCCAAAAATCTGACCTGGAAATCCCAAATCCACCCAAATCACACCTGGAAAAGGGAGGGGACAGATGGGATAGCACCTGGGATCCCAAAAATCCCAATAAATCACACCTGGAAAAGGGAGGGGACAGATGGGATAGCACCTGGGATCCCCAAAATTCCCAAAAATCACACCTGGGACCCCAAATCACACCTGGGACCCCAAATCCCCCCAAATCACACCTGGAAAAGAAAGGGGACAGATGGGGTCACACCTGGGACCCAAAAATCTCACCTGGGACCCCACAATTCACACCTGGAAACCCCAAATCCCCCCAGATCACACCTGGGGTCACACCTGGGACCCCAAAATTCACACCTGGAAATCCCAACCCCCCCCAAAATCTCACCTGGAAACCCCAAATCCCCCAGAATTCACACCTGGGATCACCTTGGGACCCCAAAATCCCCAAAATTCACACCTGGAAAAGGGCAGGGGACACCTGGGGTCACACCTGAGACCCCAAAATCTCACCTGGAAACCCCAAAATCCCCAAAATTCACACCTGGAAACCCCAAATCACACCTGGAAAGGGGAGGGGACACCTGGGGTCACACCTGGGACCCCAAATCCACACCTGGGATCACCTTGGGACACCAAAATCCCCACCTGGAGACTCCAAAATTCACACCTGGAAACCCCAAAATCCCCAAAATCACACCTGGGGTCACACCTGGGACCCCAAATCTGACCTGGAAACCCCAAAATCCCCAAAATTCACACTGGGGACCCCCCAAAATCACACCTGGAAAAGGGAGGGGTCAGCTGGGATAGCACCTGGGATCCCCAAAAATCCCAATAAATCACACCTGGAAACCCCAAATCACACCTGGAAAGGGGAGGGGACACCTGGGGTCATACCTGGGATCACCTTGAGACCCCAAAATCCCCAAAATTCACACCTGGGACCCCAAAATCCACACCTGGGACCCCAAAATCCACACCTGGAAACCCCAAATTCACACCTGGGGTCACACCTAGGACCCCAAAACCCCCAAAATTCACACCTAGGACCCCCAAAATCACACCTGGAAAAGGGGAGGGGACACCTGGGATCCCAAAATCCACACCTGGAAACCCCAAAATCCCCAAAATTCACACCTGGAAACCCCAAATCACACCTGGGGTCACACCTGGGGTCACACCTGGGATCCCCAAAATTCACCTGGGACCCCAAAAACCCAACCTGGATTTTTTTTCTGGGGGAGGAAAGGATTTTTTTAGGGATTTTTTTTTTATTTTTGGGGATTTCTTTGGGACTTTGTTTTTTATTTTTTTGATGATTATATTTAGGAATTTTTTTTTGTTTTTTTCAGGGATTTTTTGGGGTTTTTTTTCAGTAATTTTGGGTTTTTTTGGGTCTCTCACCTGGCACATAGACAGAGGGGTTCTCAGACATGCCAGGCAGGGGCTGAGAGATTTTTGGGGATTTTTTACGATAATTTTAACGATAATATTTTTATTTTTTGGGTGATTTTTTCACGAATTTTTTTGGGTTTTTTGGTGTGATTTGGGGTTTTTTTGGGGTTTCTCACCTGGCACTTAGACAGAGGGGTTCTCAGACATGCCAGGCAGGGGCTGGGGGATTTTTGGGGAGGATTTTTTAGCTATTTTTGTGAATATTTTTGACGATAATTTTAACGATAATTTTTCATTTTTTGGGTGATTTTTTCAGGAATTTTTTGGGTTTTTTTCATGGATTTTGGGTTTTTTGGGGTCTCTCACCTGGCACATAGACAGAGGGGTTCTCAGACATGCCAGGCAGGGGCTGGGGGATTTTTGGGGATTTTTTTGACAATAATTTTAACGATAATTTTTAGTTTTTTGGGTGATTTTTTTAGGATTTTTTTGGGGTTTTTTGGTGTAATTTTGGGTTTTTTTGGGTCTCTCACCTGGCACATAGACAGAGGGGTTCTCAGACATGCCAGGAGGGGGCTGGGGGATTTTTGGGGATTTTTGGGGATTTTTTTGACGATAATTTTAACGATAATTTTATTTTTGTGGGTATTTTTTTCAGGATTTTTTGGGGATTTCTCAGGGATATTTTGGTGTAATTTTGGGTTTTTTTGAAGGTCTCACCTGGCACATAGACAGAGGGGTTCTCAGACATGCCAGGCAGGGGCTGGGGGAGTTTTGGGGATTTTTGGGGATTTTTTTGACGATAATTTTAACGATAATATTTTTATTTTTCAGGGATTTTTTTGGGGTATTTTTTTTGGGTTTTTTCCATGGATTTTGGGTTTTTTTGGGGTCTCTCACCTGGCACATAGACAGAGGGGTTCTCAGACATGCCAGGCAGGGGCTGGGGCATTTTTGGGGACAATTTTTGGGGACAATTTTTGGGGATAATTTTGACAATAATTTTATTTTCGTGGGGATTTTTAGGGATAATTTTAATGATAATTTTTTTTATTTTTTCAGGGATTTTTTTGGGGGTTTTTTTGGTGTAATTTGGGTTTTTTTGGGGCTCTCACCTGGCACATAGACAGAGGGGTTCTCAGACATGCCAGGCAGGGGCTGGGGGATTTTGGGGACAATTTTTACGATAACTTTAACGATAATATTTTTATTTTTTGGGTGATTTTTTTAGGATTTTTTTGGGGTTTTTTTCAGTAATTTTGGGTTTTTTTTGAAGGTCTCACCTGGCACATAGACAGAGGGGTTCTCAGACATGCCAGGCAGGGGCTGGGGGATTTTTGGGGATTTTTTTTACGATAATTTTAACGATAATATTTTTATTTTTCAGTGATTTTTTCAGTGATTTTTTTGGGGTTTTTTGGTGTGATTTGGGGTTTTTTTGAAGGTCTCACCTGGCACATAGACAGAGGGGTTCTCAGACATGCCAGGCAGGGGCTGGGGGATTTTTGGGGATAATTTTAACAATAATTTTATTTTTGTGGGTATTTTTGTGGGGATTTTTTTGGGGATTTTTTGGGGGATTTTTTTGGGGTTTTTTTCAGTAATTTTGGGTTTTTTTGAAGGTCTCACCTGGCACATAGACAGAGGGGTTCTCAGACACGCCAGGCAGGGGCTGGGGGATTTTGGGGATAATTTTGATGATAATTTTAACGATAATTTTTTCATTTTTTGGGTGATTTTTTCAGGATTTTTTTGGGGTTTTTTTTATGGATTTGGGGTTTTTTTGGGTCTCTCACCTGGCACATAGACAGAGGGGTTCTCAGACATGCCAGGCAGGGGCTGGGGGATTTTTGGGGATTTTTTATGACAATAATTTTGACGATAATTTTATTTTTGGGTGATTTTTTCAGGGATTTTTTCAGGGATTTTTTTGGGTTTTTATTCAGTAATTTTGGGTTTTTTGGGTGTCTCACCTGGCACATAGACAGAGGGGTTCTCAGACATGCCAGGCAGGGGCTGGTAGTCGTGGGGCCGGCGGATTTTCAGGGACTGCCCCTGGAAGATGATCCCGTCGAACGCCATGGCCTGGGTGGTCTCGTCCACCGAGCGGAACTGGGGGAAAAAACAAAAATTTGGGGTCAGGAAGAGACAAAAAAAACCAAAATTTGGGGTCAGGGGGAGACAAAACACACCTGGGGGGCCCAAAAATGGGTCTGGGGGGTCAAAAAATGGGTCAGGGGGGTAAAAAAACCCAAAATTTTGGGGTCAAGGAGAGCCAAAAAATCACAACTTTGGGTCAGGGGGAGGCAGAAAATCACAAATTTGGGGTCAGGGGGAGACAAAATGGGTCTGGGGGATCAAAAAATGGGTCAGGGGGGTAAAAAAACCCAAAATTTGGGGTCAGGGAGAGATAAAAAATCACAAATTTGGGGTCAGGGAGAGACAAAATGGGTCTGGGGGGCAAAAATTTGGGGTCAGGGGGGTAAAAAAATCACAAATTTGAGGTCAGGGGGAGACAGAAAATCATAAATTTGGGGTCAGGGGGGTAAAAAAATCCCAAATTTGGGTCAGGGGGTAAAAAATCCCAAAATTGGGGTCAAGGAGGGTAAAAAAATCACAAATTTGGGGTCAGGAAGACAAAAAAATCACAAATTTGGGTCTGGGGGACCAAAAACTCCAAAATTTGGGGTCAAAGAGCTCCAAAAATTCACAAATTTGGGTCAGAGAACCCTGAAAAATCACAAATTTGGGGTCAGAGAGAGACAAAAAATCACAAATTTGGGTCAGGAGGGTAAAAAAAAAACAAAATTTGGGGTCAGGGAGAGATAAAATTCACCTGGGACACCCAAAAATGGGTCTGGGGGGCAAAAAAATCACAAATTTGGGGTCAGGACCCCCAAAAAAATCCCAAAATTTGGGTCAGAAAACTGAAAAATCCCAAAATTTGGGTCAGGAACCCATCTGAAAAATTTGGAGGAATTTTTTCCAAAATTTGGGAAAAATTTTTGGTGTTTTGAGGGAAAATCCTCAGTTAATTTGGGTGAAATTTGTGGGAATTTGGGGCAGAATTTGGGATAAATTTATGGGAATTTTTGGGCTGATTTTGGGATGAATTTCCTGAATTTCAGATCAGAATTTGGGTGAAATTTGTGGAAATTTGGGATGAATTTATTGCAACTTTTGGGCTGATTTTGGGAACAATTCCCTGAATTTCAGATCAGAATTTGGGTGAAATTTGTGGAAATTTGGGATGAATTTATTACAATTTTTGGTGTTGATTTTGGGAACAATTTCCTGAATTTCAGATCAGAATTTGGGTGAAATTCCTGAAAATTTGGGATGAATTTATTGCAATTTTGGTGCTGATTTTGGGTTGAATTCCCTGAATTTTAGGTCAGAATTTGGGTGAAATTTGTGGAAATTTGGGATGAATTTATTACAATTTTTAGTGTTGATTTTGGGAACAATTCCCTGAATTTTAGGTCAGAATTTGGGTGAAATTTGTGCAAATTTTGGGATGAATTGATGGGAATTTTTAGTGTTGATTTTGGGATGAGTTCCCTGAATTTCAGATCAGAATTTGGGTGAAATTTGTGGAAATTTGGGATGAATTTATTGCAATTTTTGGGCTGATTTTGGGAACAATTCCCTGAATTTTAGGTCAGAATTTGGGTGAAATTTGTGCAAATTTGGGATGAATTTATGGGAATTTTTGGTGTTGATTTTGGGATGAATTTCCTGAATTTTGAGGCAAAATTTGGGTGAAACTCCTGGAAATTTGGGATGAATTTATTGCAATTTTTAGTGTTGATTTTGGGATGAATTCCCTGAATTTTGAGGCAAAATTTGGGTGAAATTCCTGGAAATTTGGGATGAATTTATTGCAATTTTGGGGCTGATTTTGGGATGAATTCCCTGAATTTTAGCTCAGAATTTGGGTGAAATTTGTGGGAATTTGGGGCAGAATTTAGGATGAATTTATGGGAATTTTTGGGCTGATTCTGGGAACAATTCCCTGAATTTTAGGTCACAATTTGGGTGAAATTCCTGGAAATTTGAGATAAATTTATTGCAATTTTTGGGCTGATTTTGGGAACAATTCCCTGAATTTTAGATCAGAATTTGGGTGAAATTTGTGGAAATTTGAGATGAATTCATTGCAATTTTTTGTGCTGATTTTGGGAAGAATTTCCTGAATTTTGAGGCAAAATTTGGGTGAAATTCCTGGAAATTTGAGATGAATTTATTGCAATTTTTGTGCTGATTTTGGGATGAATTCCCTGAATTTTGAGGCAAAATTTGGGTGAAATTTGTGGAAATTTGGGATGAATTTATTGCCATTTTTGGGCTGATTTTGGGTTGAATTCCCTGAATTTCAGATCAGAATTTGGGTGAAATTTGTGGAAATTTAGGATGAATTTATTGCAAATTATGGTGCTGATTTTGGGAAGAATTCCCTGAATTTTGAGGCAAAATTTGGGTGAAATTTGTGGAAATTTGGGATAAATTTATTGCAATTTTTTGGCTGATTTTGGGATGAATTCCCTGAGTTTTGAGGCAAAATTTGGGTGAAATTCCTGAAAATTTGGGATGAATTTATTGCAATTTTTGGGCTGATTTTGGGAAGAATTTCCTGAATTTCAGATCAGAATTTGGGTGAAATTTGTGGAGATTTAGGATGAATTTATTGCAATTTTTGTGCTGATTCTGGGATGAATTCCCTGAATTTTAGCTCAGAATTTGGGTGAAATTTGTGGAAATTTGGGATGAATTTATTGCAATTTTTGGGCTGATTTTGGGTTGAATTCCCTGAATTTTGGTTCAGAATTTGATGAAATTTGTGGAAATTTGAGATGAATTTATTACAATTTTTAGTGCTGATTTTGGGATAAATTCCCTGAATTTTGAGGCAGAATTTGGGTGAAATTTGTGGAAATTTGGGGCAGAATTTAGGATGAATTTATGGGAATTTTTGGGCTGATTTTGGGAACAATTTCCTGAATTTCAGATCAGAATTTGGGTGAAATTCCTGGAAATTTGAGATGAATTTATTACAATTTTTAGTGTTGATTTTGGGACGAATTCCCTGAATTTTAGGTCACAATTTGATGAAATTTGTGGGAATTTTGCCCAGATTTTTGTGCTGATTTTGATTTTTTTGTGTTTTTTCCCTCCCCCAGCCCCCAAATCCCCTGAATTCCCCCCAAAATTCCCAAATTCACCTCGAGGAAGGCGAAGTTCTTGTCCTGGTTGATCTGCACGGCCAGGACGGGGTTCCCTGGGGCCTGGGTGAGCCCCCCCAGGCGCATCTGGGCGTTGAAAAAATCCATCATTGCTTCCTAAAAATAAATATAAAATAAATTAAATTAAACATAAAATAAAAATATAAATTATTCTGGGGTTAAACACCAAATCTGGGCGTTGAAAAAATCCATCATTGCCTCCTGAAATAAATATAAAATTAAATTAAAATAAAAATAAAATAAAAATATAAATTATTCTGGGGTAAATAAATCAAATCTGGGGTTAAACACCAAATCTGGGCGTTGAAAAAATCCATCATTGCCTCCTGAAAATGGAATAAAAATAAAATAAATTACATTTTGGGGTTAAACACCAAATCTGGGCGTTGAAAAAATCCATCATTGCTTCCTAAAAATGAAATAAAAATAAAAATAAATAAATATAAAATAAAAATTAAAATTATTCTGGGGTTAAACACCAAATCTGGGCGTTGAAAAAATCCATCATTGCTTCCTGAAATAAATATAAAATTAAATTAAAATAAATATAAAATAAAAATATAAATTATTCTGGGGTTAAACAGCAAATCTGAGCGTTGAAAAAATCCATCATTGCTTCCTAAAAATAAATATAAAATAAAAATAAATTAAATTAAAATAAAAATAAACATGATCTGGGGTTAAACAGCAAATCTGGGCGTTGAAAAAATCCATCATTGCTTCCTGAAAATAAATATAAAATAAAGATATAAATTATTCTGGGGTTAAACACCAAATCTGGGCGTTGAAAAAATCCATCATTGCCTCCTAAAATAAACAAAAATTAAATTAAAATAAATATAAAATAAAAATATAAATTATTCTGGGGTTAAACACCAAATCTGGGCGTTGAAAAAATCCATCATTGCTTCCTGAAAATAAATATAAAATAAAGATATAAATTATTCTGGGGTTAAACACCAAATCTGGGCGTTGAAAAAATCCATCATTGCCTCCTAAAATAAACAAAAATTAAATTAAAATAAATATAAAATAAAAATATAAATTATTCTGGGGTTAAACACCAAATCTGGGCGTTGAAAAAATCCATCATTGCCTCCTGAAATTAAATAAAAATAAAATTAAAATATAATTAAAATAAAAATAAACATGATCTGGGGTTAAACAGCAAATCTGGGCGTTGAAAAAATCCATCATTGCCTCCTAAAAATAAAAATATAAATTATTCTGGGGTAAAAAAATTAAATTTGGGGTTAAACACCAAATCTGGGCGTTGAAAAAATCCATCATTGCCTCCTAAAATTAAATAAAAATAAAAATATAAATTATTCTGGGGTTAAACACCAAATCTGGGCGTTGAAAAAATCCATCATTGCCTCCTGGAATTAAATAAAAATAAAATTAAATTAAATTAAAATAAAAATATAAATTATTCTGGGGTTAAACACCAAATCTGGGCGTTGAAAAAATCCATCATTGCCTCCTAAAATAAAATAAAAATAAAAATATAAATTATTCTGGGGTTAAACAGCAAATCTGGGCGTTGAAAAAATCCATCATTGCTTCCTAAAAATGAAATAAAAATAAAAATATAAATTATTCTGGGGTTAAACAGCAAATCTGGGCGTTGAAAAAATCCATCATTGCCTCCTGAAAATAAATAAAATAAATATAAAATAAATATAAAATAAATATAAACATTATTCTGGGGTTAAACACCAAATCTGGGCGTTGAAAAAATCCATCATTGCCTCCTAAAATAAATAAAAATAAAATAAAAATAAATATAAAAATTATTCTGGGGTTAAAAATCAAATCTGGGCGTTGAAAAAATCCATCATTGCTTCCTAAAAATAAATATAAAATAAAAATATAAATTATTCTGGGGTTAAACAGCAAATCTGGGCGTTGAAAAAATCCATCATTGCTTCCTGAAATAAATATAAAATTAAATTAAAATATATATAAAATAAAAATATAAATTATTCTGGGTTAAAAAAATCAAATTTGGGGTTAAACACCAAATCTGAGTGTTGAAAAAATCCATCATTGCTTCCTGAAATTAAATAAAATAAAATAAAATTAAATTAAAATAAAAATATAAATTATTCTGGGGTTAAACACCAAATCTGGGCATTGAAAAAATCCATCATTGCCTCCTAAAATAAATATAAAATAAAAATAAATATAAAATAAAAATATAAATTATTCTGGGGTTAAACACCAAATCTGGGCATTGAAAAAATCCATCATTGCCTCCTAAAAATAAATAAAAATAAAAACAAAATAAATATAAAATAAAATAAATTACATTTTGGGGTTAAACATCAAATCTGGGCGTTGAAAAAATCCATCATTGCTTCCTAAAAATAAAATAAAATAAAATTAAATTAAATTAAAATTAAAATAAACATGATCTGGGGTTAAACACCAAATCTGGGCGTTGAAAAAATCCATCATTGCTTCCTAAAAATAAATAAAATAAATATAAAATAAAAATATAAATTATTCTGGGGTAAAAAATCAAATCTGGGCGTTGAAAAAATCCATCATTGCTTCCTAAAATAAACAAAAATAAAATAAAAATAAATATAAAATAAAAATAGAAATTATTCTGGGGTTAAACAGCAAATCTGGGCGTTGAAAAAATCCATCATTGCCTCCTAAAATAAACAAAAATTAAATTAAAATAAATATAAAATTAAAATATAAATTATTCTGGGGTTAAACATCAAATCTGAGCATTGAAAAAATCCATCATTGCTTCCTAAAAATAAAATAAAATAAAAATAAATTACATTTTGGGGTTAAACACCAAATCTGGGCGTTGAAAAAATCCATCATTGCCTCCTAGGATTAAATAAAAATAAAAATAAATAAAATTAAAATAAAAATAAACATGATTTGGCGTTAAAAAACCTCAAAAAAATTCTAAAAAAATTCCAAAAAAATTCCAAAAAATCCCCAAAAAATTCGAAAACTCCCAAACCCCAAATAACTCTTCAAAGTCCCTGAGTAACTCCAAGAAAAATCCAAATAAATCCCAAAAAAATCCCAAAAAACCCCCCAAAAAACCTCGAAAAAACCTCAAAAAAATCCCCAAAAAATCCCAAAAAAATTTCAAAAAAATCTCAAAACTCCCAAACCCCAAACAACTCTTCAAAATCCCTGAGTAACTCCAAGAAAAATCCAAATAAATCCCAAAAAAACCCCCCAAAAATAAAAAAAAATTTAAAAAAAGTCCAAAAAAAATCCAAAAAAATTCCAAAAAAAATCCAAAAAAATTCCAAAAAATCCAAAAAATCCCCAAAAAAATCTCAAAACTCCCAAACCCCAAACAACTCTTCAAAACCCCTGAGTAACTCCAAGAAAAATCCAAATAACCCAAAAAAAATCCAAAAAAACCTCAAAAACCCTCGAAAAAACCCAAAAAAAACCCCAAAAAATTCCAAAAAAATCCCCAAAAAATCCCAAAAAAATCCCAAAAAAATCCCAAACCCCAAACAACTCTCCAAAACCCCTGACTAATTCTAATAAAACCCCAAATAACCCCAAAAACCCCCAAAAAAATCTAAAAAAAACCCTAAAAAATCCCCAAAAAATCCTAAAAAATTCAAAAAAAATCCAAAAAAAATCGCAAAAAATTCAAAAAAAATCCCAAAAAAATTCTAAAAAATCCCTAAAAATCCCAAATACCCCAAATTTCCCTCACCCACCTCAGTGATGCCCAAGGGGACGTTCCCCACGTGTAGCCTCCTGGTTCAGCTGTGCCGCAAACCCCAAATAACCCCAAAAAAATCCCAAAAAAATTCAAAAAAATCCCAAAAAAATCTCAAAAAAATTCCAAAAAAATTCCAAAAAAATTCCAAAAAAATTCCAAAAAAATCCCTAAAAATTCCAAAAAATCCCAAACTCCAAATAACTCTTCAAAGTCCCTGAGTAACTCCAAGAAAAATCCAAATAACCCCAAAAAAATCCAAAAAAACCTCAAAAACCCTCGAAAAAATCCCAAAAAAATCTCAAAAAAATTCCAAAAAATTCAAAAAAATCCCCAAAATTCCAAACCCCCCAAACCCCAAATAACTCTTCAAAATCCCTGATTAACTCCAAGAAAAATCCAAATAAATCCCAAAAAAACCCCAAAAAAATCCCAAAAAAATCGTAAAAAATTCAAAAAAAATCCAAAAAAAATAAAAAAAAATCCAAAAAAAAAATCGCAAAAAATTCAAAAAAAATCCCAAAAAACCCCCCAAAAATCCCAAAAAAACCCCAAATAATCCCAAACAACACCCCACCCACCTCAGTGATGTCAAAGGGGATGTTGCCCACGTGGAGCCTCCGTGCCTGCCGCGTCATCTGTGCCGCAAACCCCAAATAACCCCAAAAAACCCCCCAAAAACCCCCAAATAAACCTCAAAAAAATCCAAAAAAATTCCAAAAAAATCCCTAAAAATTCCAAAAAATCCCAAACCCCAAATAGCTCTTCAAAATCCCTGAGTAACTCCAAGAAAAACCCAAATAAATCCAACAAAAACCCTATAAAAACCCAAAAAAAATCCAAAAAAAATCCAAAAAAATTAAAAAAAAATCGTAAAAAATCCCAAAAAAATCCCAAAAATCCCAAAAAATCCCAAAAATCCCAAACAACACCTCACCCACCTCAGTGATGCCAAAGGGGACGTTCCCCACGTAGAGCCTCCGTGCCTGCCGCGTCATCTGTGCCGCAAACCCCAAATAACCCCAAAATAACCCCAAAAAACCTCAAAAAATTCCAAAAAGAAACCCAAAAAAATTCCAAAAAAATTCAAAAAAATTCAAAAAAATCCCAAAAACATCTCAGAACTCCCAAACACCAAATAGGTCTTCAAAACTCGTGATTAACTCCAACAAAAATAAAAAAAAATCCCAAAAAAACCCCCAAAAAATCCAAAAATATTAAAAAAAAATCAAAAAAAATTCAAAAAAAACCCCAAAAAATCCCAAAAAAATTCTAAAAAATCCCAAAAAAAATCCCAAAAATCCCAAACAACACCTCACCCACCTCAGTGATGCCAAAGGGGATGTTCCCCACGTAGAGCCTCCATGCCTGCCGCGTCATTTGTGCCGCAAACCCCAAATAACCCCAAAATAACCCCAAAAAACCTCAAAAAATTCCAAAAAAATTCAAAAAAAATCCCAAAAAATTCCAAAAAATTGCAAACCTCAAAAAACTCACCAAAACCCCTAACTACCCCAAAAAATCCCCAAAAAAATCTAAAAAAAAACCCCCAAAAAATTTTTAAAAATCGCAAAAAATTCAAAAAAAAATCCAAAAAAATTCAAAAAAAACCCTAAAAAAACCCAAAAAAAATCCCAAAAAAACCCCCAAAAAATCCCAAAAAAATCCCAAAAAACCCCAAATTTCCCCCACCCACCTCAGTGATGCCAAAGGGGATGTTGCCCACGTAGAGCCTCCGTGCCTGCCGCGTCATTTGGCTGCCGACCACAGGCACCGGCGTGGGGGTCACGGCCAGGCCATCGGGGGTCATGGTGGGCAGCAGGGCCGTGGCTGGGATCTGACCTGCAGCTGGGGGGGGGAACAGAGATTGGGGGGTCACACAGGGGTCACAGGGGTCACACAGGGGTCACACAGGGGTCACAGGGGTCACACAGGGGTCACAGGGGTCAGGGGTCACGGCCAGCCCGTCGGGGGTCATGGTGGGCAGCAGGGCCGTGGCTGGGATCTGACCTGCAGCTGGGGGGGTAAAACACAGATTGGGGGGTCACACAGGGGTCACACAGGGGTCACAGGGGTCACACAGGGGTCACACAGGGTCACACAGGGGTCACAGGGGTCAGGGGTCACGGCCAGGCCGTCGGGGGTCATGGTGGGCAGCAGGGCTGTGGCTGGGATCTGACCTGCAGCTGGGGGGGGAAAATAGAGATTGGGGGGTCACACAGGGGTCACACAGGGGTCACAGGGGTCACACAGGGGTCACACAGGGGTCAGGGGTCACAGCCAGGCCATCGGGGGTCATGGTGGGCAGCAGGGCTGTGGCTGGGATCTGACCTGCAGCTGGGGGGTAAAACACAGATTGGGGGGTCAGAGAGGGGTCACTGGGGTCACACAGGGGTCACAGGAGGGACACAGTGGGGTCCTGAGGAGATTTGGG
Organism: Catharus ustulatus; assembly: GCF_009819885.2. Taxonomy (NCBI): domain Eukaryota; kingdom Metazoa; phylum Chordata; class Aves; order Passeriformes; family Turdidae; genus Catharus; species Catharus ustulatus. The sequence continues at coordinate 1,600,777 of NC_046255.1, forward strand.
GGTCACAGGGAGGGTCTGGGGAGGTCACAGAAGGGTCTGGGGGGGTCACAGAGGGGTTTGGGGGAGTCCTGAGTGGATTTGGGGGTCCTGAGGGGTCACAGAGGGGATTTAAAAGGGGTCTGGGGGGTCACAGAGGGGTTTGAGAGGGGTCACAGAAGGGTCTGGGGGGTCACAGAGGGGCTCTGAGCGGATTTGGGGGTCACAAGGGGGGTCTGGTGGGTCACAGAGGGGTTTGAGGGGGGTCCTGAGGGGTCACAGAGGGGTCCTGAGGGGATTGGAGGGATCACAGGGGGTTCCTGAAGGAATTTGGGGGGTCACAGGGGGGTTTTCGGGGTCACAGAGGGATCTGGGGGGGTCCTGAGAGGATTTGGGGGGTCACAGAGGGGTCACAGAGGGGTCACAGAGGGGTCACAGAAGGCTTTGGGGGGATCCTGAGGGGTCCTGAGGAGATTTGGGGGGTCACAGGGGAGTCTGGAGGGGTCACAGGGGGGTTTGGGAGGTCACAGAGAAGTCCTGAGGGGGTTTGGGGGGGTCACAGAGGGGTTTTGGGGGTCCTGAAAGGATTTGGGGGGGTCCTGAGGGGATTTAAAGGGGTTCTGGGGGGATCACAGACAGGTTTGGGGGGGTCCCTGTGGATTTTGGGGGGGTCCCTGTGGATTTTGGGGGTCTCAGGGGGGTCCCTGTGGATTTTGGGGGGATGTTGGGGGTCCCAGGGGTAATTTGGGGAGGGGGCTCACCCTGCATGGCCTTGTACTGCATGGGGGTGATGTGCTCGAAGCCGGGGGGGGGCACATCCCAATATTTCCGAATTTTCTTTTTCTTCTCGTGCCGGGGGGAGCGGCTGGGGGGGAGCAAAAGGGGGAATTTGGGGAGGGGGCAGCACCCCCTGGACCCCCAAAAAACCCCCAAAAAATATCCCAAATAGCCACCAAAAGAACCCAAAAAAATCCAAAATATCTACCAAAAAAAATCCCAAAATATCCCAAATATCCACCAAAAAAACCCCAAAAATATCCCAAATATCCACCAAAAAAACCCAAAATATTCCAAAACTCTGCCCAAAAAACCCAAAAAATCCCCAAAAAATATCCCAAATATCCACCAAAAAAACCAAAAAAAATCCCAAATATCCACCAAAAAAACCCCCAAATATCCCAAACCCCCCCTCAAAAACCCTCCTAAAAAAACCCCAAAAATAAAAAATAAATCCCCCCAAAACCCCCAGAAATCTCCCCAAAAAATCCCACAAACTCCTCCCCAAAAATCCCTCAAAAAATCCCCCAAAAAAACCTCAAAAAAACTAAAAAAAGTCCCAAAAATTCCCAAAAAATAAAAAAAAATCCTAAAAAATCCCCCAAAAATCCCCAAAAAATCCTCAAAAAATCCCCAAAAAAATCCCAAAAATCCCTAAAAAAATCCCAAAAAATCCCCAAAAAATTCCCCCAAAAAAATCCCAAAATATCCCCCCCAAACCCCCCACTCACCTCAGGGGGCCCGAAAGGCTCAGGGGGGACCTGTGGGAAGGGGAGGGGGGGGTTAGAAGGGCTGAGACCCCTCCCCAAATTGGGGCTGGGGGCGTCCCACCCTGACCTGGGGATCCCACCCCCATTTTTTGGGGGCTCCCATCCCCATTTTTGGGGGCTCCCATCCTGTTCCTGGTGTCCCCAGGGCCATTCCTGGTGTCCCCAAGGCCATTCCTGATGTGTCCTGGTGTTTTCCTGGTGTCCCAAAAGGGATCCTGGTGTCCCCAGGGTGTCCCCATCCCATTCCTGGTGTCTCCCTGGTGTCCCCATCCCATTCCCACTGTCCCCAGGGCCATTCCCAGTGTTTTCCCAGTGTCCCCACAGTGTCCCCATCCCAATCCCAGTGATTTCTCAGTGTTCTATCCCCAATCCTGGTGTCCCCAAGGCCATTCCTGATGTGTCTCACTGTTTTCCTGGAGTCCCAAAAGGGTTCCTGGTGTCCCCAGGGTGTCCCCATCCCATTCCTGGTGTCCCCCTGGTGTTTTATTCCCATTCCTGGTGTCTCCCTGGTGTCCCCATCCCAATCCCAGTGATTTCCCACTGTTCTATTCCCAATCCTGGTGTCCCCAAGGCCATTCCTGATGTGTCTCACTGTTTTCCTGGTGTCCCAAAAGGGTTCCTGGTGTCCCCAGGGCCATTCCCGGTGTCCCCATCCCAATCCCAGTGATTTCTCAGTGTTCTATTCCCATTCCTGATGTCCCCAAGGCCATTCCCAGTGTCCTCACAATGTCCCCATCCCACTCCCAGTATCTCCATCCCAATCCCAGTGATTTCTTGGTGTTCTATTCCCATTCCTGGTGTCTCCCTGGTGTCCCCATCCCATTCCCAGTGTCCCCAGGGCCATTCCCGGTGTCTCCCTGCTGTCTCCCCAGTGATTTATTCCCACCCCCAATCTTTTATTCCCACTCTCAGTGTCCCCATCCCATTCCCGGTGCCTCATTCCCATTCTACCTGTCCCATTCCCGGTGTCCCCATCTCACTCCTGGTGTCCCCTCGGTGTCCCCAGGGCAAATCCCGGTGTTCTGTTCCCTTTCCTGGTGTCTCCAGGGCCATTCCTGGTGTTATATTCCCAATCCCAGTGTCCCCCTGGTGTTTTATTCCCATTCCTGGTGTCTCATTCCCATTCCTGGTGTCTCATTCCCGGTGTCCCACCCCCATTCCCAGTGGTTTATCCCATTCCCGGTGTTTATTTTACCGGCGCCGCCGGCGGTCGCGGCTGACGCTGCGCTGGTCGCGGTTGTGTCCCCGTTATCCCACCCCCATTCCCGGTGTTTATCCTGTTCCCCGTGCGTTACCGGCACCGCCGGCGGTCGCGGCTGACGCTGCGCTGGTCGCGGTTCCATCCCCCATTATCCCATTATCCCATTCCCGTTATCCCACCCCCATTCCCGGTGTTTATTTTACCGGTGTCACCGGCGGTCGCGGCTGACACTGCGCTGGTCGCGGTTGTGTCCCCGTTATCCCACCCCCATTCCCCGTGGTTTATCCCGGTGGTTTATCCCGTTCCCCGTGCGTTACCGGCGCCGCCGGCGGTCGCGGCTGACGCTGCGCTGGTCGCGGTTGTGTTTCTCCATTAACCCATCCCCATTCCCGTTATCCCACCCCAATTCCCGGTGGTTTATCCCCGTTACCGGCGCCGCCGGCGGTCGCGGTTGACGCTGCGCTGGTCGCGGTTGTGTCCCCGTTATCCCACCCCCATTCCCGGTGGTTTATCCCGGTGTTTATCCTGTTCCCGGTGTTTTATCCCCGTTACCGGCGCCGCCGGCGGTCGCGGCTGACGCTGCGCTGGTCGCGGTTCCGTTCCCCATTATCCCACCCCCATTCCCGGTGGTTTATCCCGGTGTTTATCCCGTTCCCCGTGCGTTACCGGCGCCGCCGGCGGTTGCGGCTGACGCTGCGCTGGTCGCGGTTGTGTCCCCGTTATCCCACCCCCATTCCCGGTGGTTTATCCCGGTGTTTCCCCGTGCGTTACCGGCGCCGCCGGCGGTCGCGGCTGACGCTGCGCTGGTCGCGGTTGCGGCGCTCGCGGGAGCGGCTGCGCCGTTTGCGGTCGCGGCTGCGGGAGCGGCTGTGGGAGCGCTTGCGGTGCCGGTTCTCCTTGTCCCGCTCTGCAAACGGAACCACGCGGGTCAGGAAACGCAAAATGAGCAGAGAAAAACAGAAATTGTACAGGAAAAAATAAATTCTACAGAAAGAAACAAAATTTTAAATAAAAAACCCAAAAATTCCACAGAAAAAAACAAAATCCTACAGAAAAAACCAAAATTCTACAGAAAAAATCAAAATTCTACAGAAAAAAACCAAAATTTTACACAAACCAAAATTCTACAGAAAAAACCAAAATCCTACAGAGAAAAACCCAAAAATTGAAGAGAAAAAAAACCCAAAAGTGCACAGAAAAAAATCCCAAAAATTGCACAAAAAACCCCAAAATTCCACAGAAAAAAACCCAAATTCTACAGAAAACACCCAAAACCCACAGGAAAAAAAAAAAACAAGTTGCACAGAAAAAAACAAAGTTCTACAGAAAGAAACAAAATTCTAAATTAAAAAAAACCCCAAAAGTTCCACAGAAAGAAACCAAAATTCTACAGAAAACCCAAAGAACTGCACAGAAAAAAACAAAATTCTACAGGAAAAACCCAAAATTGCACAGAAAAAAACCCCAAATTTCACCAAAAAAGAAACAAGTTGCACAGAAAGAAATAAAATTCTACAGAAAAACCCCCAAATTCCACAGAAGAAAACTAATTCCATAGAAAAAAAAATCAAAATTCTACAGAAAAAACCAAAATTATACAGAAAACTCAAAAAAATGCACAGAAAAAAGATTAGAATTGCACAGGAAAAAACCCAAATTCAACAGGAACAAAATTCTACAAAAAAAACCCAAAAATTCCACAGAAAAATCCCAAATTCCACAGAAAAAAATCCCAAATTCCATAGAAAAAAACCCAAAATCCCACAGAAAAAAAACCCAAATTCCACAGAATATAATCCCAAATTCCACAGAAATTTAACGCCAAATTCCACTCAAATTAACCCCAAAATCCACCCAAATTAACCCCAAAATCCCACTCAAAGTAACCCAAAATCCGACCCAAATTAACCCCAAAACGCCCCAAATCAACGCCGAAATCCCCCCCAAAAAATCCCAAAAAATAACCCTGAACCCCCCTCCCCAAATAACCGAGACCCCCCCAAATTAACCCCGAAACCCCCCAAAAACCCCCCAAAAATCCCCCAAAATTCGGGGGAACCCCAACTTTTCCCCGGGCCTCCCCTTTCTGTGGGGAGACCCCCCCCAAAAAACAAAAATAAAACAAACGGGGGCATCCCTCAATTTGAGGGGGGGTCACCCCAAAATTTGAGGGGGGAATCAACACCGGGACCCCCCTCACGGGGAGGAAGGGGAGGGGTGAGGGGGATGCGCCCCCCCCCCCAATATGGGGGGTCCCTCGTGAGGGGATGGGGGGGGGTTTGTGTGGGGAGGGGGGGGCGGGGCGCGGCCGCCGGTACCTTGCTTGTTCTCGTTCAGCTGCCGCTCGAACTCGTCGAAGTCGGACATGGCGGCGGGATCGGCGCGGCGCTCCCGGAGCCCTGGCGGCGCCTCCCGGCCCCTCCCGGTGCCTCCCGCTCGCTCCCGGCCCCGCTCAGGCCGCGGCGGCTCCGTCCGCGCTCGGCTGCGCTCGGCCACTTCCGGCCGCGCTTCGCCACTTCCGGCGCCGCTCGGGCCGCGCTCGGCTCTTTCCGCCGCGCTTCGGGGGCCTTTCCGCCTCGATTCGGCTTTTTCCGCCGCGCTTCGCGTTTTTCCGTCAGCGCTCGGGTTTCTCCGTCGCGCCTCGCTGCTTTCCGCCGGTGCTCGGCGCTTTCCGAGCTCGCCGTTCTCGGTCGCTGCTCGCCGCGCTGCGGGCACGCTCGGATCTTCCCCGTCGCTTTTCGCCGCTTTCCGCCGCCCTTCGGGGCACTTTTAGCCGCTTTCCCTCACTTTCCGCCGCTTTCCGTCCCCGCTCCTCCCCTACGTCACTTCCCGCTCAACTTGCGGCCGAAGCCCGCCGGTAAAACCGGGAATGGATGGCGCCGCCCCCTCCGGTTTGGCACCGCCTCTTTTCCCCTGATAGCCCCGCCCCCTTTCCGTGCTGACCCCGCCCCTTTCCCCCTCAGCGCCGCTTTTGGCGGGAAACGGGAGCGGTGAGGGCGCCCCCTGCCGGCCCCGGTGCCACCGGGAGCGTGCCCCGGGAATTCTCGCGGGAATTGCCCAAATCACGCGGGATTTACACAAACCACGCAGGATTCACCCAAATCTCGCGGGATTTGCTTCAGTTTATTCCCCTCTTTTTGGGGCGCTTTTTTTTCGGGTTAAAAATGGGGAAAATGGGGAAATCCCGAACCCAAATTTCGGGAGTGGTCTCCGGGAGGGTGCAGGGGTGGGGGAGGTGATGCCCCCTCCCCATTTTGGGATTTTTTTTGGGATTTTTCGTCTCTGTCCGGGTCCGGCTCTTGCGCGACGCTCCCCGAGCTCCCCCGGCCCCGCCCGCGCCCGCCCCAGGGAGCGTCGGAAAATTCCGAGCCCCGAAAAATCCCGAAAAACAACCCCGAGGACCCGAATTTTTTGGGGGTGGGGGCGCAAAACCCAAATTTGGGGGAGGGGGGCTCAGCCCTCCCTGGGGGGATCACGGGTGGGGTGGGGGAGGGGGTGGAGGGAGAGGGCGGAACTGGTGAGCGCGGGCGGAGTTTTCGCCCGGAACACAAACGCTGCGACACCGGCTCGGGGTTTTTTTAGTTCCCCTCCCCCCCCCCAGCGCCCCCCGCCCCCACCGGGACCCCGGAGCGGAGCCCCCCCCCCCAAAAACCGCCGGAGGAGCCCCCCAGGAGCGGAGCCCCCCATGAAGGGGAGCCCGGGTCGGAGGTAATGGGGGGAGGGGGGGAAATTGGGGAGGGGGCTCGGGGGAGGAAGGGGCGGGGACCCCCGAGAGCTCACCCCCCCCAAAATCCCCCCAGGATTTTGGGACCTGACCCCTCCCCCAAAACCGGGACTCCTCCATTCCCTCGCCCCCCCCCCCCTTCCATTTTTGGGACCCCCAAATCTTCACAGAACCCCCCAGGGGACCCCCAGACCCTCCCCCAATTCACGGGACACCCTCAGCGATCTCCACCGCCACCCTCGGGGACCCCAAAATCCACCCCGAAATAACCCAGAGACCCCCCCCCCCCCCAAAGGACCCCCGGAACCCCCCCAAAACCCCCCAAAATCACCCCAAAAATGGGGGAAACCCCACCTTCCCCCTCCCCAAAAACCCACGGAGGGGGGGATGAAAAAGGGGGAGGGGCTCCCCTGACCCCTCCCCCCGTTTTTTTCTCCTCTCTCCGCAGCCCCCCCCGCCCCTCCCCCCCACCCCGCCCCCTCCCCTTCCCCTCCCCCCTCGGGGGTGGGGCGGTACCTGTTGATTGACAGCCAGGGCCTGCCCTACACGGTGCTGGTGGCCACTTCCGGTTCCTGTGCCACTTCCGCTTCTTGTGCCACTTCCGGTTCCGGCTCCTGTACTGGTCTCAGTGCAACTTCCGGTTCCTGTTCTGTTTCCGGTTCCGGTTCTTGTCCCGGTTCCGTTTCCGGTTCCTGTCCCGGTTCCGGTCCTGGTTCCGGTTCCTATCCCAGTTCCGGCTCCTGTCCCGGTTCCGTTCCCGGCCCGGTTCCGGTTCCGGTCCCGCCGGGCCGGGCTCGGTTCTGGTGCCCCGAGTGCGGGCGCTGCTTCGCGTACCTGTCGTACCTGCGGCGGCACCGCATCGCGCACTCGCCGCTCAAACCGCACCTGTGCCGCACCTGCGGGAAGCGCTTCAAGCGGGCCTCGCACCTGGAGCGGCACCGGGGCACCCACGGGGGAACCGGAACCGGAACCGGGACCAGAACCGGAACTGCCTCGCACCTGGAGCGGCACCGGGGGACCCACGGGGGAACCGGGACCGGGATCGGAACTGGGATCAGAACCGGGACCGGAACCGCCTCGCACCTGGAGCGGCACCGGGGCACCCACGGCGGAACCGGAACTGGGACCGGAACCGGGATCAGAACCGGGACTGGGACCGGAACCGCCTCGCACCTGGAGCAGCACCATAGGACCCACAGGGGGAACAGAACCAGAACCGGGACCCGAACCGGGACTGGAACCGGAACCACGTCGCACCTGGAGCGGCACCGGGACAAGCACGGGGTCACTGGGACCAGAATCGGGACCAGAACCGGGATTGTGACTGGGACTGGAACCGGAACCAGGACTGGGATCAGAACTGGGATCGAGACTGAGACTGGGACTGAGACTGGAACCAGGACTGGAACTGAAACCAGAACCGGAACCAGAACCGGGACCAGAACCGGGACCAGAACTGTTATTGGAACCGGGACCAGAACCGGGACCAGAACCGGGACCAGAACTGGGATCAGAACCGGGATTGGGAGTGGGATCAGAACTGGGACCGGAACCAGAACCAGCATCGGAAGCGGGACTGGGATTGGGCCTGGTGTTGGAACTGGGACTGGGATCGAGACTGGGACTGGGACCGGGGCTGAGACCGGAACTGGGACCAGAACCGGGACTGGAACTGAAACCAGAACTGGGACCAGGACTGGGATCGAGACTGAAACTGGGACTGGAACCAGAACTGGGACTGGAACCAGAACTGGGACTGGGGGTCCCAGCTCGATGTGAATTTTTTTTTTTTTTTTTGCAATCATTAAACCACTGACCTCTGACCCGCTGACCTCTGACCCACTGACCACTCGCTAATGACCTCTGACCGCTGACCCAGTGACCCCACTGACCTCTGACCCCAACCCAACCAAACCGGCTGGACCACAGAGATGGGAGGGGTGTGAAAGAGACCCCAAAAAACCCCAAATCAACCAAAATAAACTGCAAGAAACAACAAAAAATAACCCCAAATAAAACCAAAAATAACCCAAAATAAACCCGAAAATATTTAAAAAATAGCCCCAAAAAATCCCCAAAATCAAGCAAAATAAACCCAAAACAACCCAAAAATAACCAAAAAATGGCCCCCAAAATCCCCAAAACCAACCAAAATAAACGCAAAACAACCCAAAAATAACCAAAAAATAGCCCCAAAAACCAGCCATAAATAACCCCAAATAAACCCAAAAATAACTCAAAAGTAGCCCAAAAATAATAGCCCCCAAAATCCCCAAAATCAAACAAAATAAACCCAAAATAACCAAAAAATAATGGCCCCCAAAATCCCCAAAAACAACCAAAATGAACTCAAAAGTAACCCAAAAATAAACCCAAAAATAACCAAAAAATAGCCACAAAATAGCACCAAAAAACCCCAAAACAGCCCCAAATAAACCTAAAAAAAGCCAAAATAAACCCCAAAATCCCCCAAAACAGCCCCAAAAAAACTCGAAAAAATAACCCCAAAACGCCCGGACCCCTAAAACAGCAAATTTCCTTCAAATTCCCCCAAAATTCCCCTAAAATCCCGAAAATCCCCAAAAATCCTCCCCCGGAGCGCAGCGCCGCCATCGCGGGGGGCGGGGCAAACCCTGAGCATCGGAAGTGACGTCACGGTGACGTCACTGAGGGGGCGGGGAAACCCCCCCCGAGGGCCGGGAATCGCGGATTTGGGGCGAAAAAACCGGGAATTGGGACAAAAAACCGGGGAGCTGGGAACCAAAATCCGGGAATTCGGGGTGAAAATCGGGAATTTCGGGAAAAAAAACGAAATTCAGGGGAAAAAAACCGAAAATTTCAACCCAAAAACGGCAACCCCGCACCGAAAAACTGCGGTTCCGGCGCTTTACGACACCCCGGGTCACGTGCTTTACGGCGCTCCCTAGCAACGGCGTTTGCGACACTCCCGTGCTTTACGGCGGCCCCTAGCAACGGCGTTTACGACACTTCCGTGCTTTACGGCGGTCCCTAACAACGGCGTTTACGACACTTCCGTGCTTTACGGCGGCCCCTGGCAACGGTGTTTACGACACTTCCGCGCTTTACGGCGCTCCCTAGCAACGGCTTTTACGACACTTCCGCGCTTTACGGCACTTCCTAGCAACGGCTTTTACGACACTTCTGTGCTTTACGGCGCTTCCTAGCAACCGCTTTTACGACACTTCTGTGCTTTACGGCGCTGCCTAGCAACGGCTTTTACGACACTTCTGTGCGTTACGGCGCTCCCTAGCAACGGCTTTTACGACACTTCTGTGCTTTACGGCGGTCCATAGCAACGGCGTTTACGACGCTTCCGTGCTTTACGGCGGCCCCTAGCAACGGCGTTTACGACACTTCCGTGCTTTACGGCGGTCTATAGCAACGGCCTTTTACGACACTTCCGTGCTTTACGGCGACCCCTAGCAACGGCATTTACGGCACTTCCGCGCTTTACGGCGCTCCCTAGCAACGGCTTTTGCGACACTTCTGTGCTTTACGGCGGTCCCTAGCAACGGCGTTTACGACACTTCCGTGCTTTACGGCGCCCCCTAGCAACGGCGTTTGCGACACTTCCGTGCTTTACGGCGCCCCCTAGCAACGGCGTTTACGACACTTTCGTGCTTTACGGCGCTCCCTAGCAACGGCTTTTACGACGCGTCCGTGCTTTACGGCGCTGCCTAGCAACGGCTTTTACGACACTTCCGAGCTTTACGGCGCTCCCTAGCAACGGCTTTTACGACGCGTCCGTGCTTTACGGCTCTGCCTAGCAACGGCTTTTACGACACTTCCGTGCTTTACGGCGGTCCCCCGCAACGGCGTTTACGACACTTCCGTGCTTTACGGCGCCCCCTAGCAACGGCGTTTACGACACTTCCGTGCTTTACGGCGGCCCCAGCAACGGCTTTTACGACACTTCCGTGCTTTACGGCACCCCATAGCAACGGCTTTTACGACACTTCCGTGCTTTACGGCGGTCCCCCGCAACGGCGTTTACGACACTTCCGTGCTTTACGGCGCCCCCTAGCAACGGCGTTTACGACACTTCGGTGCTTTCCGGCGCTCCCTAGCAACGGCGTTTACGACACTTCCGTGCTTTACGGCGCCCCCTAGCAACCGTTTCCTCCCCCCAAAAAAACCGAATTTCCCCCCAAAATTTCAACATTTTACTCCAAAAATCCCCAAATTTGTCCCCTCCCAAAAAGTCCCTGAATTTTCTCCTGAAAAACTTCAAATTTTACCCCAAAAATCCCCAAATTTTCCTTCATCACCTCCAGCATTGGCACCACCCCAAAACCCCCCTCCCCAAATAAACCCCCCCCAGCTGCAATTAATTAATCCTTGATTGCTCTTTATTGATCAGCACAAAATGGGGGGAGGGGGCTGGGGATGGTTTGGGGGGCTCCTCCCCTTTTTTGGGTAAATTTGGGGGGTCCCTGGGGGTTTTTTTGGGGTCCCCTCCCCATTTTTGGGTAATTTTGGGGATTTTTTGGGGTCACAGGTAATTTTTGGGGGGTCCCTGGGGGTCTCCTCCCATTTTTTGGGGTCCCTGGGTGTTTTTTTGGGGGTCCCCTCCCCATTTTTGGGGGTCCTGAAGTTCCTTAGGGGGGTCCTGGGGGGGTTTTGGGGACCTCTGAGCTGGGGGGGTCACGGGGAGGGGGCTCCTGGGGGGATTTTGGGGAACCCTGAGGGGTTTTTGGGGGGTCCTGGGGGGATTCTGGGGGGTCCTGAGGCTTTTTTTGGGGGCTCTCCCTTTTTTTAGGGGGGTCCTGAGCAGTTTTTGGGGAACCCTGAGGGGTTTTTGGGGGGTCCTGGGGTTTGTTTTTGGGGGTCTCCCCCTGATTTTGGGACCCCTGATGGATTTTTGGGGGGTCCTGGGGGGATTTTTTGGGGGTCTCTCCCGTTTTTTGGGTTTCCTGGGGGATTTTTGGGGGGTCCTGAGGGGTTTTTGGGGGGTCTTGAGGGGTTTTTTTGGGGATCTCCCCCATTTTTTGGGGTCCCTGGGGGGTTTTTTTTGGGGTCTCCCCCATTTTTTGTGACCCTTGATGGATTTTGGGGGGGTTCTCCCCCTGATTTTGGGTTTCCTGGGGAGTCTCCCCCATTTTTTGGGGTTCCTGGGGGGTCTCTGGGGCCATTTTTAGGGGGTCTTGGGGGGTTTTTGGGGGGTCCTGAGGGTTTTTTTTGGGGTCTCCCCCATTTTTTGGGTTTCCTGAGAGATTTTTTGGGGGGTCTCCTCCCCTTTTTGTGAACCCTGATGGATTTTTGGGGGGGTCTCTTCCTTTTTTTGGGTTTCCTTGGGGGTCTCCCCCTGATTTTGGGGTCCCTGGGGGGTTTTTTTTGGGGTCTCCCCCATTTTTTGGGACCCCTGAGGATTTTTTTGGGGGTTCTCCTCCTCTTTTTGTGACCCCTGATGGATTTTTAGGGGGTCCTGAGGGGTTTTTTTGGGGGTCTCATCCTTCTTTTGGGACCCCTGATGGATTTTTTTGGGGGTCTCCCCCAAGTTTTGGGGTCCCTGGGGGGTTTTTTTTTGGGTCTCCCCCATTTTTTGGGGTCCCTGAGGGGATTTTGGGGGGCCTTGAGTGGATTTTTTGGGAGTCTCCCCCATTTTTTGGGTTTCCTGGGGGGTCTCTGGGGTGGATTTTGGGGGGTCCTGGGGGGTTTTTTTAGGGGTCTCCCCCATTTTTTGGGGTTCCTTGGGGGTCTTCCCCTGATTTTGGGACCCCTGATGGATTTTTGGGGGGTCCTGGGGGGATTTTTGTGTCCCCTGATGGGTTTTTGGGGGGGCTTCTTCCTTTTTTTGGGGTTCCTGGGGGGTCTCATCCTTTTTTTGTGACTCCTGATGGATTTTTTTGGGGTTCTCCCCCATTTTTTGGGGCTCCTGGGTGTTTTTTTTGGGGGTCTCATCCTTTTTTTGGGACCTCTGAGGATTTTTTTGGGGGGTCTCCTCCAAATTTTGGGGTCCCTGGGGGGTTTTTTTTTGGGTCTCCCCCATTTTTTGGGGTCCCTGGGGGGTCTCTGGGGCGAATTTTGGGGGGTCCTGGGAGATTTTTTTGGGGGTCTCCCCCTGATTTTGGGTTTCCTGGGGGTTCCCCCCCATTTTTTGGGGTTCCTGGGGGGTCTCTGGGGCGGATTTTGGGGGGTCCTGAGGGGTTTTTTTGGGTGTCTCCCCCTGATTTTGGGACCCCTGATGGATTTTTGGGGGGTCCTGGGGGGTTTTTTTTGGGGTTCTCCTCCTCATTTAGGGTTTCCTTGGGGGTCTCCCCCATTTTTTGGGGTTCCTGGGGAATTTTTGGGGTGTCCTGAGGGGTTTTTGGGGGGTCCTGGGGGGATTTTTTGGGGGTCTCCCCCATTTTTTGGGTTTCCTGGGGGATTTTTGGGGGGTCCTGAGAGGTTTTTGGGGGTTCCTGGGGGTTTTTTTTGGGGGTCTCCCCCATTTTTTGGGGCTCCTGGGGTTTGTTTTTGGGGGTCTCCCCCATTTTTTGGGGCTGCTGGGGGTTTTTTTGGGGGGTCTCCTCCTCTTTTTGTGACCCCTGATGAATTTTTGGGAGGTCCTGAGAGATTTTTTTGGGGGTCTCCCCCATTTTTTGTGACCCCTGATGGATTTTTGGGGGGTCCTGGGCGATTTTTTTGGGGTTCTCCCCCTCATTTTGGGTTTCCTGGGTGTTCCCCCCCGTTTTTTGGGGTCCCTGGGGGGTCTCTGGGATGGATTTTGGGGGGTCCTTGGGGGTCTCCCCCTGATTTTGGATTTTTTGGGAGGTCTCTCCCATTTTTTGGGGTTCCTGGGGGGTCTCCCCCTGATTTTGGATTTTTTTGGGGTTCTCCCCCGTTTTTTGGGTTTCCTGGGGGGTCTCTCCCGTTTTTTGGATTTTTTGGGGTTCCCCCCCCATTTTTTGGGTTTCCTGGGGGGTCTCTGGGGCCGTTCCTGGGGGGTCCTGGGGGATTTTTGGGGGGGTCTCTCCCGTTTTTTGGGGTTCCTGGGGGGTCTCTGGGGCCGTTTTTGGGGGGTCCTTGGGGGTCTCCCCCATTTTTTGGGGTTCCTGGGGGGTCTCTGGGGCCGTTCCCGGGGGGTCCCAGGGGAAGGAGACCCCCAGCCCCTCCATGCGCTCCCGGTACACGAGGTCGAAGCGCCGGCTCTGCTCGGGGCTCAGGTGGTTCCTCCAGTCCCCCGAAATCCCTGAAAAAAAGGAGAAAAAATTGGAATTTAAAACTTTCAAAATATCCTGAAATCCCTGAAAAAAATGGGAAAAAATGGGATTTTAAATTTCCCAAAATACCCTGAAATTCCTGAGAAAAATGGGCAAAAAATGGGCAATAAATGGAATTTAAAATTTAAAAAATGCCCTGAAGTTCCTGAGAAAATGGGAAAAAAAAATGGAATTTAAAACTTGCAAAAATATTCTGAAATTACTGAAAAAAATGGGAAAAAATTGGAATTTAAAGCTTCCAAAATCCCCTGAAATTTCTGTGAAAAATGGGGAAAAAATGAAATTTAAAACTCCCAAAAATCCCCTGAAATTCTTGGAAAAAATGGGCAAAAAATGGGATTTAAAACTTCCAAAAATATCCTGAAATTCCTACAAAAACAGGCAAAAATGGAACTTTAAATTTCCAAAAATACCCTGAAATCCCTGAAAAAAATAGGAAAAAATGGAATTTAAAACTTCTAAAAATCCACTGAAATTCCTGAAAAAAATGGGCAAAAAATGGAATTTAAAACTTGCAAAATATCCTGAAATTCCTGAAAAAAATGGGCAAAAAAATGGAATTTTAAAGTTAAAAAAATCCCCTGAAATTTCTGTGAAAAATGGGGCAAAAAATGGAGTTTAAAAGTTAAAAAAATACCCTGAAATTCCTCAAAAAAAATGGGCAAAAAATAGAATTTTAAATTTCCAAAAATCCCCTGAAATTTCTGTGAAAAATGGGGAAAAAAATGGGATTTAAAAGTTAAAAAATCCCCTGAAATTTCTGGAAAAACGGGAAAAAATGGGCAAAAAATTGGAATTCCTGTGTAGAACTGTCCCTGTCCCCAATGTCCCCAATGTCCCCAAATCCCCTGGGTGTCCCTGATGTCCCCTGAGTGTCCCCAATGTCCCCTGAGTGTCCCCTGAGTGTCCCCTGAGTGTCCCTTGAGTGTCCCCTGAGTGTCCCCAATGTCCCCTGAGTGTCCCCTGAGTGTCCCCTGAGTGTCCCCTGAGTGTCCCCTGAGTGTCCCCAATGTCCCCTGAGTGTCCCCTGAGTGTCCCCACTGTCCCCTGAGTGTCCCCTGAGTGTCCCCAATGTCCCTGCTGTCCCCAAGTGTCCCCACCTTTCCTGAGGAAGGGTCCCCTGCTCCTGTCCAGGATGAACCCCGGGCTGAGGCTGAAGCTGTCCCCAGTGTCCCCAATGTCCCCAATGTCCCCAATCCCCCATTATCCCTGCTATCCCTTGGATGTCCCCATTGTCCCCTCACTGTCCCCAATGTCCCCAATGTCCCCTGATGTCCCCAATGTCCCCACCTTTCCTGAGGAAGGGTCCCCTGCTCCTGTCCAGGATGAACCCGGGGCTGAGGCTGAAGCTGTCCCCAATGTCCCCAATGTCCCCAATGTCCCCAATGTCCCCAATCCCCCAGTGTCCCCTCAGTGTCCCCAAGTGTCCCCACCTTTCCTGAGGAAGGGTCCCCTGCTCCTGTTCAGGATGAACCCGGGGCTGAGGCTGAAGCTGTCCCCAATGTCCCCAATGTCCCCAATGTCCCCAATGTCCCCAATGTCCCCAATCCCCCAGATGTCCCTGCTGTCCCTGCTGTCCCTGGATGTCCCCAATGTCCCCAATCCCCTGGATGTCCCCAATGTCCCCAATGTCCCCACCTTTCCTGAGGAAGGGTCCCCTGCTCCTGTCCAGGATGAACCCCGGGCTGAGGCTGAAGCTGTCCCCAATGTCCCCAATGTCCCCAATGTCCCCAATGTCCCCAATGTCCCCAATGTCCCCAATCCCTCAGTGTCCCCTGGATGTCCCCAATGTCCCCACCTTTCCTGAGGAAGGGTCCCCTGTTCTGATCCAGGATGAACCCCGGGCTGAGGCTGAAGCTGTCCCCAATGTCCCCAATACCCCAATGTCCCCAATGTCCCCAATGTCCCCAATGTCCCCAATCCCCTGGATGTCCCCAATGTCCCATTGTCCCCAATCCCCTGGATGTCCCCAAGTGTCCCCACCTTTCCTGAGGAAGGGTCCCCTGTTCTGATCCAGGATGAACCCCGGGCTGAGGCTGAAGTTGCTCATGGGGTTGTGGCTCATGGCGGCGAACGAGGCGTTGGTGACAACGGCGTCCAGGGCGGCCGGGGACAGCGGGTGACACAGGAAGGAGCAGAGGCGCTGGACACTGCCACGCAGGTCCTGGGGACAGTGGGGACATCAGGGGACATTGGGGTCACTCAGGGGACATTGGGGACAGCGGGTGACACAGGAAGGAGCAGAGGCGCTGCACACTGCCACGCAGGTCCTGGGGACACAGGGGACACTGGGGACACTCAGGGGACACTCAGGGGACATTGGGGACACTCAGGGAACATTGGGGACACTCAGGGGACACTCAGGGGACACTCAGGGGACATCAGGGGACACTCAGGGGACATTGGGGACACTCAGGGGACACTGGGGACATTGGGGACACTCAGAGGACACTCAGGGGACATTGGGGACACTCAGGGGACATTGGGGACACTCAGGGGACACTCAGGGGACACTCAGGGGACAGTGGGGACAGCGGGTGACACAGGAAAGAGCAGAGGCGCTGGACACTGCCACGCAGGTCCTGGGGACAGTGGGGACATCAGGGGACATTGGGGACACTCAGGGGACACTCAGGGGACATTGGGGACACTCAGGGGACACTCAGGGGACACTCAGGGGACACTCAGGGGACATTGGGGACACTCAGGGGACACTCAAGGGACACTCAGGGGACATTGGGGACACTCAGGGGACATTGGGGACACTCAGGGGACACTCAGGGGACACTCAGGGGACATTGGGGACACTCAAGGGACATTGGGGACACTCAGGGGACACTCAGGGGACACTCAGGGGACACTCAGGGGACATTGGGGACACTCAGGGGACACTCAGGGGACATTGGGGACACTCAGGGGACACTCAGGGGACACTCAGGGGACACTCAGGGGACATTGGGGACACTCAGGGGACACTCAGGGGACAGTGGGGACACTCAGGGGACACTCAGGGGACATTGAGGACACTCAGGGGACACTCAGGGGACACTCAGGGGACATTGGGGACACTCAGGGGACACTCAGGGGACACTGGGGACACTCAGGGGACACTCAGGGGACACTCAGGGGACACTCAGGGGACATTGGGGACACTCAGGGGACACTCAGGGGACACTCAGGGGACACTCAGGGGACACTCAGGGGACATTGGGGACACTCAGGGACACTCAGGGGACACTCAGGGGACACTCAGGGGACACTCAGAGGACATTGGGGACACTCAGGGGACACTCAGGGGACACTCAGAGGACACTCAGGGGACACTCAGGGGACATTGGGGACACTCAGGGGACATTGGGGACACTCAGGGGACACTCAGGGGACACTCAAGGGACACTCAGGGGACACTCAGGGGACATTGGGGGTGACACTGAAGTGACATTTAAGTGTCTCCACCTGTCCCCAGGTGTCCCCAGGATGTCCCCAGGTGTCCCCCAGGATGTCCCCAATGTCCCCAATGTCCCCAAATGTCCCCAATGTCCCCAATGTCCCCACCTGCTGCAGCTCCTCGTAGCTGATCCAGAAGAAATTTTCCCTCCCCCGGAGCTGGAGCCACCCCCGGACGTGCTGGAACCAGGAGCCAAAGGGCACTGGGGACACAGGGGACAGGGAGGGGACAGTGAGGGGACAGGGAGGGGACATTGGGGACAGTGAGGGGACAGCCCTGGCACCCCCAAAGTCCCAAAATCCTGAATTTCCTGCCCCAAAAATCCCCAAATCTCTTGAAAAAAATCCCAAAATCAGCCCCAAAAACTCCAATATCCCGAATTCCCAGGCCCAAAAAACCCCAAATCCCAAATTAACTCATCCCAGAAAACCCCAAATCCTGAATTTTCTGCCCCAAAAATCCCCAAATCCCTTAAAAAAACCCAAAATCCCCCCCATGTCCCAAATTCCATGACCCAAAAAACCCCAAATTCCTGAATTTCCCACCCTAGAAAACCCCAAAATCCTGAATTTTCTGCCCTAAAAATCCCAAAGTTCCTTAAAAAATCCCCAAATCTCTTCAAAAAAACCCAAAATCAGCCCAAAAATTCCCAAAATCC
The DNA here is from genome assembly GCF_009819885.2 of Catharus ustulatus. Lineage (NCBI taxonomy): Eukaryota > Metazoa > Chordata > Aves > Passeriformes > Turdidae > Catharus > Catharus ustulatus. Next base: position 1,618,554 of record NC_046255.1, read on the forward strand.
TGAATTTTCCACAGTAAAAAAGTCCAAATTCTGAATTTCCTGCCCTAAAAATCCCAAAATCCCTTAAAAAATCTCCAAAATGTTTTCAAAAAAACCCAAATCCACCCCTAATCCCAAAATCCCAAATTCCCAGAGCCAAAAAACCCCAAATCCTGAATTTCCCACCCTAAAAAACCCCAAATCCCAAATTCCTGCCCCAAATCTCCTCGAAAGAACCCCAAAATCTCCCCAAAAATCCTCAAAAATCCCAATTTCACCTCCTCAAATTCTCCTAAAATCCCCAAACATTTCCCAAAAATTCCTAAAATTCATTTAAATCCCCAAAATTCCCAATTTTACCTCCCCAAAAATTCCCCAAAATCTCCCCAAAAATCCCTTTAAATCCCAAAATTCCCAATTTTACCTCCCCAAAACCTCCCAAAAATCCCCCAAAAATTCCTTTTAAATCCCCAAAAAATCCCCAAAATTCCCTTTTTTCCCCCCAAAAAATCCCCAAAAATCCCTTTAAACCCCCAAAATTCCCATTTTCACCCCCCTAAATTCCCCCAAATCCCCCCCAATTTTTTTAACCCCCCAAAAATCCCCAAAAAATCCCAAAAATTCCCATTTCTACCTCCCCAAAATCCCTTTAAATCCCAAAATCCCCAATTTTACCTCCCCAAAAATCCCCAAAAATCCCCAAAATCTCCCCAAAAAATCCCCCAAATTCCCAAAATTCCCAATTTTACCTCCCCAAAATAATTTTAAATCCCAAAATTCCCATTTTTACCTCCCCAAAAATTCCCAAAATCCCCCAAAAATTCCTTTTAAATCCCCAAAAAATCCCCAAAAAATCTCCAAAAATTCCTCTTAAACCCCCAAAATCCCATTTTTACCTCCCTAAATTTCCCCAAATCCCCCCCAATTTTTTTTTACCCCCCAAAAAATCCCAAAAATTCCCATATTTCCCCCAAAAAATCCCTTTAAATCCCAAAAATTCCCATTTTTCCCCCCAAAAAATCCCCAAAAATCTCCCCAAAAATCCCTTAAAATCTCAAAAATTCCCAATTTTACCTCCCCAAAACCTCCCAAAAATCCTCCAAAAATTCCTTTTAAATCCCCAAAAAATCCCAAAAATTCCCATTTTTCCCCCCAAAAAATCCCCAAAAATCCCTTTTAAACCCCCAAAAATCCCATTTTTACCTCCCTAAATTTCCCCAAATCCCCTCAATTTTTTTTAAACCCCCAAAAATCCCCAAAAAATCCCAAAAATTCCCATTTTTCCCCCCAAAAATCCCAAAAAATTCCCAAAAATTCCTTTTAAATCCCCAAAATTCCCATTTCACCTTCCCAAAAATCCCTTTCAAATCCCAAAATTCCCAATTTTAGTTCTCTAAAAATTCCCAAAAATCCCCCAAAAATTCCTTTTAAATCCCCAAAAAATCTCAAAAATTCCCATTTTTCCCCCCAAAAATCCCTTTTAAACCCCCAAAAATCCCATTTTTACCTCCCTAAATTTCCCCAAATCCCCTCAATTTTTTTTAAACCCCCCAAAAATCCCAAAATTCCCCAAATTCCGGTTGTGGCACCGTCCCCCTGCAGGAATTTGTCCATGAAGTCCCCGAGGCTCCCGGGGTCTCTGTAGGGCCGGAAGATTCGAGCGAAGTGGAAAAGGGAAACCAGCACGTCCTTGGGGTCCCGCACCGTGTAGATCACCTGGAGCACAAAAAAATCAAATTTTAATTGAAAAAATTAAATTTTTATTTAAAAAATAAAATTTCTGAATTTTTTACCACAGATCTGGGCAGTGGAAATCAGCTAAAACACAAAAAAAATCAATTTTTTACCTCAAAAAATAAAAATTTCAACCCAAATCTGGGAACTATAAATCACCTGGACACAGAAAAAATTAAATTTCAATTAAAAAAAATAAAATTCCTGAATTTTTAACCCAAATCTGGGCAGTATAAATCATCTGGAACATAAAAAAAAATAAAATTTCTATTAAAAAAAATAAAATTCGTGAATTTTTACTCCGAGTCTGGGCAGTGTAAATCAACTGGACACAGAAAAATTAAAATTTCAATTAAAAAAATAAAATCCATGAATTTCATCCTGAATCTGGGCAGTGTAAATCACCTGGAACACAGAAAAAATTAAATTTCAATTAAAAAACCAAAATTTCAATTTAAAAAATAAAATTTCAATTTAAAAAAATAAAATTTCTGAATTTTTAACCCAAATCTGGGCAGTGTAAATCACCTCAAATGTAAAAAAAATCAAATTTCAATTGAAAAAATTAAATTTCAATTTAAAAAAATCAAATTTCAATTGAAAAAAATAAAATTTCAATTGAAAAAATAAAATTACTGAATTTTTGCCACAGATCCGGGCAGTATAAATCATCTGGAACATAAAAAAAAAATTTTCAATTAAGAAAAAAAAAAATTCCTGATTTTTTACCCCAAATCTGAGCAGTCTAAATCACCTGGACACAGAAAAAATTAAATTTCAATTAAAAAAAATAAAATTTCTGAATTTTTATCCCAAATCTGGGCAGCGTCAATCATCTAAATCCCAAAAAAACAACAAAAAAAACCCCAAAAAATCCTGAATTTCAACCCCAAAAAACCCCAAATATCCCGAATTTCACCCCAAATCTGGGCAGCGTAAATCACCTCAAACCCAAAAAAACCAATTTTCAATCCAGAAAACCAAAAACCCCAATTTTTTGCCTTAAAAATCCCCATTTTTTCCCCTAAAACATCAATTTTTAACCCTAATAATTTCATTTTTTCCCCTAAAACCCCCATTTTCCCCCCTAAAACCTCCATTTTTTACCCTAAAATCCCCATTTCTAATCCTAAAAGTTTAAATTTTCATCTTAAACCACCCATTTTTCCCCCTAAAATCCCCACTTTTTCACCAAAAACCCCTATTTTTTTCACCTGAACTCCAAATCCCCATTTTTTAACCCTAAAAATTCCATTTTTCCCCCCAAAATCCCCATTTTTCCCCCAAAACCCCCATTTTTAACCCTAAAAACTCCATTTTTTAACCATAAAAATTCCATTTTTCCTCTAAAATCCCCATTTTCCCCCCTAAAAACTTCATTTTTTACCCTAAAAATTTCTTTTTTCCCCAAAAATCCCCAATTTTTCCCTTAAAATCTCTATTTTTCCCCCCAAAAATCCCAATTTACCCCCTAAAACCTCCATTTTTTAACCCTTAAAACCCCATTTTTCCCCCTAAAACCCCCATTTTTTCCCCTAAAAATTTCATTTTTTCACCTAAAAATCCCCATTTTTTCCCCTAAATTTCCCATTTCTCTCCTAAAATCCCCATTTTTTTAACCCTTAAAATTCCCTTTTCCCCTAAAAATATCATTTTTTCACCAAAAATCCCAATTTTTCCCCTAAAAACTCCATTTTTTACCCTAAAAACTTCATTTTTCCCCTAAAATCCCCATTTTTCCCTAAAAAATTCCATTTTTCCTCCCAAAATCCCCATTTCCCCCTAAAACCTCCCCTATTTAACCCTTAAAACCCCATTTTTTCCCCCAAAACCCCCATTTTTCCCCCTAAAATCCCCATTTTTCCCCTAAAACCTCCACTTTTTAACCCTAAAAATTCCATTTTCCCCCTAAAAACTCAATTTTTTCACCAAAAAAACCCATTTTTATCCCTTAAAATCCCCATTTTTAACCCTAATAATTCCATTTTTTCCCCTAAAAATTCCATTTTTTCACCCCAAAACCCCCATTATTTTTCCCCCCCGACCCCCAAACCCCATTTTTTCCCCTAAAACCCCCATTTTTCCCTCTAAAATCCCCATTTTTGACCCTAAAAACTCAATTTTTTCCCCTAAAATTCCCATTTTTTACCCTAAAAATTTCATTTTTCCCCCAAAATCCCCATTTTTAACCCCAAAAATCCCCATTTTCCCCTAAAACCTGTATTTTTTAACCCTTAAAAACCCCATTTCTCCCCCTAAAATCCCCATTTATTCCCCTAAAAATTCCATTTTTTCACCCCAAACCCCCATTATTTTTCCCCCCCGACCCCAAAATCCCATTTTTTCCCCAAAATCCCATTTTTTTTTCCCCCCAGACCTTGGCCTTGGAGCCGAAGAAGGATTTTGGGAACATGTGCACGGGCAGGTGGGAGCTGATGATTCGGGGCCGGGCGTTGGCGCGGGCGCGGCGCAGCCCCAGCAGCGTCTCCAGCCACGGGCCCCGGTCCCAGTTGGGGACAGAGCGGCACCAGCGCGGGTCCCCGTCCTGCCGGATCAGGGACAGGATCTCCAGCATCCAAACTGTCCCTAAAATACAAAATTTAGGATTTTTTAGATTTTTTTCCGATTTTTTTTGTGATTTTTTGTGATTTTTTTTGAATTTTTTCATTATTTTTTGGGGGGGTTTTGGGGCTGATTTGAGGTCCCCATCCTGGTGGATCAAGGACAGGATCTCCAGCAGCCACACTGTTCCTAAAAAAGGAAAATTTGGGATTTTTTAGATTTTTTTCTGAATTTTTTTGTGATTTTTTCCAATTTTTTTTGCATTTTTTTTGAATATTTTTGCGATTTTTGGTGATTTTTTGGGGGTTTTGGGTCTCTATCATGGCAGATCAAGGGCAGGATCTCCAGCATCCAACACTGTCCCTAAAATACAAAATTTTGTTAAGTCTAGGAATTTTTTAGAATTTTTTTTGTGATTTTTAGTGATTTTTTTCGATGATTTTTGGTGATTTTTTGCGATTTTTTGGTGATTTTTTGGTGATTTTTTGGGTTTTTGGGGGTCCCCATCCTGGTAGATCAGGGACAGGATCTCCAGCATCCAAACTGTCCCTAAAATACAAAATTTTGGGAGTTTTTAGATTTTTTTTAGATTTTTTTCTGATTTTTTTTTGCGTTTTTTTCTGATTTTTTGGGGTTTTTTTGGTGATTTTTGGGGTTTTTGGGGTCTCCATCTGGGTGGATCAGGGACAGGATCTCCAGCATCCACACTGTCCCTGGAAAACAAAATTTCAGATTTTTTAAGATTTTTTTCCTGATTTTTAAATGATTTTTAAATGATTTTTTAATAATTTTTTTGTGATTTTTTTCGTGAGTTTTTGCAATTTTTTGGTGATTTTTTGGTGATTTTTCCGTTATTTTTTGGGTTTTGGGGTCCCCGTCCTGCCGGATCAGGGACAGGATCGCCAGCATCCACACTGTCCCTGCAAAAACAAATTTTCAGGAATTTTTTTAGATTTTTTTGCTTTTTTCTTTCGTAATTTTTTTGTTAATTTTTGGTGATTTTTGGGATTTTTTAGTGATTTTTTTTGTAATTTTTTGCAATTTTTTTTGATTTTTTAGTGGTTTTTTGAGTCCCCGTCCTGGCGGATCAAGGACAGGATCTCCAGTATCCAAACTGTCCCTAAAAAAATAAAATCTGGAATTTTTTTAGATTTTTTAGCATTTTTTTCTAATTTTTTTTGCGATTTTTTGGTGATTTTTTGAGGATTTTTGGTGATTTTTTGGGGATTTTGGGGCTAATTTGGGGTCCCCATCCTGGTGGATTAGGGACAGGATCTCCAGCATCCACAATGTGCCTGAAAAGAAAAATATTATGAATTTTTTAGAATTTTTCTAATTTTTTTGCATTTTTTTCTGATTTTTTAATCATTTTTTTGCGATTTTTTGGTGATTTTTTGTGATTTTTTAGTGATTTTTAGGAATTTTTGGGGGGTTTTGGGGTCCCTTTGGGGTCCCCGTCCTGGTAGATCAGGGACAGGATCTCCAGCATCCAAACAGTCCCTGAAAAAATAAAATTTTAGACAATTTTAGAATTTTTTAACATTTTCTTCTGATTTATTTTGTGACTTTCTTCCTGATTTTATTTTCCTAATCTTTTTCAGATTTTTTTTGTGATTTTTTTTTTTGCGATTCTTTTGGGGTTTTCATTCCTCCCAAAAATTCAGAATATTCACCCCAAAAATCTTTGCATTTTCTGCTCAAATTTCAGGATTTTTACCTCAAAATTTCAGAATTTTTGTGCTAAAATCGCTGGATTTTCTTCCCAAAATTTCGGGATTTTTGCCCTAAAATTCCAGGACTTTTGTGCTAAAATCGCTGGATTTTCTTCCCAAAATTTCGGGATTTTTGCCCTAAAATTCCAGGACTTTTGCCCCAAAATTTCAGGATTTTCTCCCCAAAATTTCAGGATTTTCTCCCAAAATTTCAGTTATTTTGTCCCAAATTTCAGGATTTCTCCTCCAAAATTCCAGGATTTTTTCCCCAAATTTTGAGATTTTTTTACCCCAAAATTTTGAGATTTTTGTCCCAAATTTCAGCATTTTCCCCCAAAAATTTCAGGATTTTTGCCCCAATTTTTTGCCCCACTCCCAGATTTATTTTTTTCCCCAAATCCCCGTTTTTTTACCCGATTTCTGGTAGGTGACGTTGAAGACGTCGTCGTCCTCCACCGGGAACTCGCGCGCGGCCTCGAGGCTCCGGGGGGAGTAAAGGAGCCCCGGGAACGTCACCCCCCCGTGCTGGAAATACCCGTGGGACATCACCTGGGGACACCTGGGGACAGGTGAGATACACCTGAGACACACCTGGGGACACCTGGGTACACCTGAGACAGGGGAGATACACCTGAGATACACCTGGGCACACCTGGATACACCTGGGACACCTGAGCCACACCTGGACACACCTCAGACACACCTGGATACACCTGAGGACAAGTGGGACACACTTGGGGACACCTGGGACACACCTGAGACACACCTGGGGACACCTGGACAGGTGGGACACACCTGGGGACAGCAGGGACACACCTGAGACACACCTAGGGACACCTGGATACACCTGAGACAGGTGGGGACACACCTGGGGACACCTGAGATACACCTGGATACCCCTAAGACACGCCTGGGACAGCTGAGATACCCCTGACACACACCTGGACACACCTGGGGACACCTGAGACACACCTGGATACCCCTCAGACACACCTGGGACAGGTGGGGACACATCTGGGGGAGGGGCCCAAAAATCCCCGTCCAAACCTGATCAAAAATCCCAAAATCCGCACAGAAATCCCAAAAATCCCCGGCCAAAAATCCCCAAAATTCCGTCCCCAAATCAGACCAGAATCCCAAAATCCTGCTTGAAATCCGCGTGGAATTCTTCAAAATCCTGACTCAAATCATTCAAAAATCCCTGTCCAAATCTGACCAAAAAACCCCGAAATTCTCCTCAAAATCTGCTCAGAAACTCCTGAAATTCTGACTCAAATCGGCCCAAAAATCCCCGTCCAAATCCACCCAAAAATCCAAAATTCTGCTCAAAATCTGCCCCAAAATCCCAAAAAACTCCTGTCAAAATCTGACCAAAAAAATCTCAAAATTCTGCTCAAAATCTTCTTAGAATTCCTGAAATTCTGCTCAAAAATCCGCCCAAAAATCCCAACGCAAATCTGACCAAAAATCCCAAAATTTCACTCAAAAATCTGCTCAGAAATCCAAAATATTCCTGTCAAAATCTGACAAAAAAAATCTCAAAATTCTGCTCAAAATCTGCTCAGAAATCCTGAAAATTTTAACTCAAATCTGCCCAAAAATCCCAAATTTCAACTCAAAAATCTGCTCAGAAATTCCAAAATTCCATCCAAAAATCCACTTGGAATTCCTGAAAATCCTGACTGAAATCTGCCCCAAAATCCCAAAAAATCCCTGTCCAAATCTGATCAGAAATCCCAAAAATCCCCGAAATTCTGACTCAAATCTGCCCCAAAATCCCAAAAATCCCCGTCCAAATCTGACCAAAATTTCAAAAATTCTGCCCCAAAATTTAAATTTTTTTTCCCCTTTTTTTTCCTCAATTAAATTTAATTTTTTTTGTTTGCTTTTTGGAGAAAATTCGGATTTTTTTCCTCAATTTAATTCAAATTTTTTTTTGTTTATTACAGGAAATTTGGATTTTTCCCCTTTTTCCGCTCAAGTTTATTTAAATTTTTTTTAGAGGAAATTTTGATTTTCCCCTTTCACTCTTCAATTAAATTTAATTTTTTTTTGTTTTTTAAGGGAAATTTGAATTTTTTCCCCTTATTCCCCTCAATTAAATTTAAATATTTTTTTGTTTTTCTAAAGAAAATTTGGATTTTTTTTCTCTTTTTTTCCACTCAATCAACTTCAGAATTTTTTTCTGTTTTTTAAGAAAATTTTAAATTGTTCCCTCTTTTTTACCTTAATTTAATTTTTTTTGTTTTTTAGGATAAATCCAGGTTTTTTTCCCCCTTTTTCCTTTCAATTTAAATTTTTGTTTTTTAGAGGAAATCAAGATTTTTTTCCTCAATTTAATTAGAATTTTTTTCTGTTGTTTAGGGGAAATTTGAATTTTTTTTCCTTTTTTTCTCAATTTAATTTAAATTTTTTTTTGTTTTTTAGGAGAAATTTGGATTTTTTTCCCCCTTTTTTCTTTCAATTTAAATTTTTCTTTTTTAGAAGAAATTTGGACTTTTTTCCTCAATTAAACTTAATTTTCTTCTGTTTTTTAATGGAAATTCGAAATTTTTTTTCCTTGCTTTACCTCAATTTAATTTAAATTTTTGTCTTGTTTTTTAGGATAAATTTGAATTTTTTTCCCTTTTCCTTTCAATTTAAATTTTTGTCTTTCAGAAGAAATTAGGACTTTTTTCCTCAATTAAATTTAATTTTTTTTCTGTTTTTCAATGGAAATTTGAATTTTTTTCCCCCTTTTTCGCTCAATTTAATTTAAATTCTTTTTAAGAGAAAATTTTGACTTTTTCCCTCTTTCTCCTCAATTAAATTCAAATTTTTTTCTGTTTTTTAAGGAAAACTTGAAATTTTTTTCCCCATTTTTTCCTCAATTTAATTAAAATTTTTTACAGAAAATTTTAATTTTTTTCCCATCTTTTGCTCAATTTAATCCAATTTTTTTTCCGTTTTTCAAGGGAAATTTCAAATTTTTTTCCCACTTTTTCCTCAATTCAATTCAAATTTCCTTTAAGAAAAAATTCTGATCTTTTCCTTTTTTTCACCTCAATAAAATTTAAATTATTTTTTGTTTTTTTTCCGCCCCTCCCCCCCCGCGCGCGGCTCCCGGGGCAACGCCGGGGGTGGGGGAGGGGCGGGGAGAGCTCAAAACCCTCGGCGGGTGGGGGAGGGGCAGCGAAACAACAACCTGAGGGGGGGGTCGGGACCTCCCCCCGCCCCTCCCCCACCCCCTAAAAAACAAAATAAAAATTCCCACCCCTCCCCCACCCCAAAAAAACCCCAAAAATCGATCCCGCCCCTCCCCCACCCTCACCTGCACCCGGAGCCGCGGCCGCACCTGAGCCGGGGTGGGGGAGGGGCGGGGCCTCGCTGGCCACGCCCACCCCCCCTCCGCCCCTCCCCCACCCCACCCAAAAAATCCCCAAACCCCCCGGACCGGTTCTGCCCCTCCCCCACCCCGCCCCTCCCCCACCCCGCCCCTCCCCCTTCCAGAAATTTCCCAAATTTTTTGGCCCCTCCCCCACCCTCAATTTCAATTTTTTGGCCCCTCCCCCCCTAAATTTTCCCATCCCGAATTTTTGACCCCCCCAAAAAAAATTTTGGTTTCTTCCACCTTTTATTTCCAGCTCCCCCCTCCCAAATTTTTTTTGGACCCTCCCAAATTTTTTTTGACCCACCTGAATTTTTTTTTGGAATCTCCCAAATTTTTTGGACTCCGTGAAATTTTTTTTTAACCCCCATATTTTTTTTTTAGACCCCAAAATTTTTTTATCCCCCCCCTCAAATTTTTTTGGACCCTCCCAAATTTTTTATCACCCCCCAAATTTATTTTTGGACCCTCCCAAATTTTTTATCACCCCCCAAATTTTTTTGGACCCCTCCCAAATTTATTTTGGACCCTCCCAAACTTTTTTTGACCCCCCCTGAATTTTTTTTTGGACCCCTCCCAATTTTTTGACCCCCCCCTAAATTTTATTGGAGCTCCCCCAAATATTTTTGGATCCCTCCCAAATTTTTTTTTGGACCCCCCCTTAATTTTTTTGGACCCTCCCAAATTTTTTGACCCCCCCCAAATTTATTTTGGACCCTCCCAAATTTTTTTTTGACCCTCCCCTGAATTTTTTTTTGGAATCTCCTAAATTTTTTGGACCCCCTGAAATATTTTTTATCACCCCCCAAATATTTTTGGACCCTCCCACATTTTTTTTTTACCCCTCTGAATTTTTTTTTGGAATCTCCCAAATTTTTTGGACCCCCTCAAATTTTTTTTAGACTCCCCCTCCAAATATTTTTGGACCCCTCCTCAATTTTGACCCCCCCCAAAATTTTTATGGACCCTCCCAAATCTTTTTTGACCCCCCCCCGAATTTTTTTTTGGAATCTCCCAAATTTTTTGGACCCCCTCAAGTTTTTTTTAGACCCCCCCCTCCAAATATTTTTGGACCCTTTCTCAATTTTTTTACCACCCCAAAATTTTTTTAAACCCACCCAAAATTTTTTTGGACCCCCCCCAATTTTTTTTTGGAATCTTCCAAATTTTTTAGACCCCCCCCCAAATATTTTTGGACCCCTCCCAAATTTTTTTTGGACCCCCCCCTAAATTTTTTTGGACCCTCCCAAATTTTTTTTTACCCCCTCCCCCAAGTTTTTTTTAGATCCCCCCAAATTTTTTTTGACCCCCCAAATTTTTTTTTGTCCCCCAAAATTTTTTTCTGGACCCTACCAAAATTTTTTTTTACCCAAAATTTTTTTAAACCCCCCCCCAAATTTTTTTTACCCACCCCCAAATTTTTTTTTTTACCCTCCCAAAATTTTTCTAGTCCCCCAAAATTTTTTTCAACCCCCCCAAATATTTTTAGACCCTCCCAAATATTTTTTTTTACTCCCCCAAAATTTTTTTAAAACCCCCCAAATTTTTTTTGGATTCTCCCAAATATTTTTTTTACTTCCCAAATTTTTTGTTGATTCCCCCCAAATTTTTTTTACCCCCCAAAATTTTTTTTATTCCCCCAAAAATGGACCCAGAGCCCCCCCCCTTTCTTTGCTTTTATTTGATATAAAAACATAACTTACAAAGGGGGGGAGGGGCGGCCCCAAACCCCCCAAATTGGGGGAGGGGAGACCCCAAAAATCCCCCAAAAATCCCCAAAAATCCCCCCAAAATTTGGGGGGGGGGAGGGGAGGAACAGCCCCAAAATCCCCCAAAATTCCCCCAAAATTGCCCCAAAATTTGGATTTTTTTGGGTGAGGATTTGGGGAGGGGGAGGGGAAATTTGAAGACCTAAATTTTAATTTTTTTTGGAAAAAATGAAATTTTGGGGTTTCCAAAATTAGAAAAAAATAAATTTTTAGGGAAAAAAAAAAGACAAAAATTCCCCAAAATTTTTGGGGGAAAAAATAAAATTTGGGGAAGGAAATGGGGAAAAAAACCCCAAATTTTGGGGTTTAAATGTGGGAAAAAACCAAAAATTTGGGGTTACAAAATGGGAGAAAAAAACCAAAAATCTGGAGGGAAAAAACCCAAATTTGGGTCCTCAAATGGGGAAAAAAACCCAAAAATTTGGGTCCCCAAAATGGAGGAAAATTCCCCAAATTTTGGAGTCAAAATCCCAAATTTCAAAGTCTCAAAATGAGGAAAAAAACCCAAAATTTGGGTCCCAAATTTCTTCAAAAACCTCAAATTTTGGGTCTTAAATTAGGAAAAAAACCCCCAAAATTTGGGTCTCAAAATGAAGAAAAAGAGCCCAAAATTTGGATCCCAAATTGTGAAAATTTGGGTTTTAAATTATGAAAAAAACCCAGAACTTGGGGTCCCAAATACTGAAAAATCTCCAAAATTTGGGTCTTAAATCATGAAAAAAAACCCAAAATTTAGTTTTTAAATGAGGAAAAAAACCTCAAAATTTGGGTCCCAAAAAGAAGAAAAAAACCCCAAATTTGGGGTCTCAAAATGAAAAAAAACCCCAAAATTTGGGTTTTAAACCATGAAAAACCCCCAAAATTTGGTTTCTAAATGGGGAAAAAAACCAAAAATTTGGGTCCCAAATTATGAAAAAAACCCCAAAATTTGGGTCTTAAATGGGGAAAAAACCCCCAAATTTGGGTCCTAAATAATAAAAAAACCCCCAAAATTTGGTTTCCAAATGGGGAAAAAAACCCAAAATCTGGGATCTCAAAATGAAAAAAAAAAAAACCAAAAATTTTGGATCCCAAATTTCTTCAAAAACCCAAAATTTGGGTTTTAAATCGTGAAAAAAACCCAAAAATTGGATTTTAAATTTCTTCAAAAAACCCAAAATTTGGGTCCCAAATTCCCCCAAAATTCCGAATTTCCGCCGCGCTTTTGCCGCCCCCTGGTGGCGAAATGGCGGAACTGCAGCGCCCCCGAAATTTCATTTTTTTTTAAATTTTTTTTAAATTTCCGGGAATTTTTGGGGGATTTTGGGGGGGATTTTTAGGGGATTTTTGGGGGGTTTTGGGGCGGATTTTTGGGGTGGGTTTGGGGGATTTTGGGGTCCCTAACGCATGCGGTAGTCGGTGGAGCAGGAGAGTTCACAGAGCTGCCCCTTGAAGTCCAGGTCGATGGTGAAATCCAGGTCGCGCTTTTGGGGGAAAAATTTGGAATTTTTGGGACGATTCCAGGCACAGAAATTCAGTACAAACCCACCCAAGAAAAAATTCCACCCAAAAATTAAAAAATTGTACCCCAAGATGGTTGAAATTTATCACAAAATTTAAAAAATTTAGCCCAAAATTCCCTCCCAAAATTCAAAATCCTCCCCTGAAATCCCCAAAATTTACCCCAAAATAAAAATATTCTCCCCTGAAATCACCAAATTCACCCCAAAATATTAAAATTTATCCCAAAATCCCTCCCAAAATAAAAAATCTTTCCATAAAATCCTCAAATTTATACCAAAATATTAAAATTTACCCCAAATTCCCTCCCAAAATAAAAAAATCTTATCCCAAAATCCCCAAAATTTACCCCAAAATATTAAAATTTATCCCAAAACAAAAAATCCTCTCCTGAAATCACCAAATTCATCCCAAAATATTAAAATTTATCCCAAATTCCCTCCCAAAATAAAAAATTCCTACCCCAAAATCCCCAAAATCTTCAATTTTACCCCAAATTTTCTCCCAAAATCCTTCCCAAAATTCAAAATCCTTCCCCAAAATCCCCAAATTTACCCTGAAATAAAAAAATTCTCCCCAGAAATCCACACATTTATCCCAAAATATTAAAATTCACCCCAAATTCCCTCCCAAAATAAAAAACCCTCCCCTGAAATCCCCAAATTTACCCCAAAATTGTCCCCAAAAGCCCCCACAAAAAACATTAAAAAGTCCCTTTAAAAACCCCCCAAAAAATCTCTTCTAAAAACCCCAAATAACCCCTTAAAAAACCCTAAAACACCTTTAAAAAACTATTAAATATCCCCTTAAAAAACCCTAAAAACATCTCTTAAAAACCCTTAAAAAACCCTAAAAAAATTCCTTTAAAAACTCTAAAAATTCCCTTAAAAAATCCCCTTAAATATCTTAAAAATCCTTAAAAAAAAACCGAAAAAATCCTTTAAAAAAACTCTAAAAATCCCTTTGAAACAACTTTAAAAAACCCTTTAAAAGCCTAAAAACCACTTAAAAGTCCCTTTAAAAACCTCTAAAAAATCCCTTAAAAGTTCTAAAAAATCTCTAAACAACCCTAAAAATTTCCTTTAAAAAACTCAAAAAAATCCCTTTAAACACTCTAAAAAATCTCCTAAAAAAACCCTTAAAAAACCCTAAAAAACACTTTAAAATCCCTTAAAAAACCTCTTCAAAACCCCAAAAAATCCCCTTAAAAACCCTAAAAATTCCCTTTAAAAATCACCCTAAAATCCCTAAAAAATCCCTTTAAAAAACCCTAAAAAATCCCTTAAAAACCGTAAAAAATCCTCTTAAAAAACCCTTTTAAAAAACTCAAATCACTCAAAAAAACCCCAAAAAACCCATTTAAAAACTCTAAAAAACCAAAAAAACCCATTTCAAAAACCCTAAAAAACCCCTTAAAAAACCCTAAAAAATCTCTTAAAAACCCTAAATAACCCTTTAAAAAATCCTAAAAAAATTCCTTAATAAAACCCCAAAAATCCCCTTTAAAAACCCAAAGAAATTCCTAAAAAAATCCTTTAAAAACCCAAAAAATCCCTTAAAAAACCCTGAAAAATCCCAATAAAAATTCCTTAAAAATCCCTAAAAAATCCTTTAAAAATACTATAAAGTCCCTTTAAAAAACCTTAAAAAATCCTTTTAAAAACCCCAAAAAACATCTTTAAAAAACCTTAAAAAATCCCTTAAAAAACCCTGAAAAATCCCAATAAAAATTCCTTAAAACCCCCTAAAATATCCCTTAAAAACCCCAAAAAATCCCTTTAAAAAACCTTAAAAACTCCCTTTATAAAACCTTAAAAAAATCCCTTAAAAACCCCTTAAAAATTCTTTCAAAATTCCCTTAAAATCCCTTTAAAAACCCAAAAAAATTCCCTTAAAAAACCCTGAAAAATCCCTAAATAATCCCTTAAAAACCCCAAAAAATCCCTTTAATAAACCTTAAAAAATCCCTTTAAAAAACCTTAAAAAATCCCTTAAAAAACCCTGAAAAACCCCTAAAAAATCCCTTAAAAAACCGTTAAAAATCCTTTAAAAATCCCTTAAAAACCCCTTAAAAATTCTTTCAAAATTCCCTTAAAATCCCTTTAAAAACCAAAAAAGTTCCTTAAAAAACCCTGAAAAATCCCAATAAAAATTCCTTAAAAATCCCTAAAAAATCCTTTAAAAATCCCATAAAGTCCCTTTAAAAAACCTTAAAAAATCTCTTTAAAAACCAAAAGAAATCCCTTTAAAATGCCCAAAACCTCTTAAAAAAATCCCTAAAAAATCTCTTAAAAATCCTGAATAACCCTTTAAAAAACCCTAAAAAATCCCAATAAAAATCCCTAAAAAATCCCTTAAAAACCCCAAAAAATCCCTTTAAAAAACCTTAAAAAATCCCTTAAAAAACCCAAAAAAATCTTTTAAAAAACCCTGAAAAATCCCAATAAAAATCCCTTAAAAATCCCTTAAAAAGCCTAAATAACCCTTTAAAAAACCCTAAAAAAATCCCTTAAAAAACCCCTAAAAATCCCAATAAAAATCTCTAAAAAATCCCTAAAAAATCCTTTAAAAATCCTATAAAGTCCCTTTAAAAAACCTTAAAAAATCCCTTTAAAAACCCCTTAAAAATCCCATTAAAAATCCCTTAAAAACCCTAAAAAACCCCTTTAAAAAACCTTAAAAAAATCCCTTAAAAAACCCAAAAAAATCCCTTAAAAAACCCTGAAAATTCCCAATAAAAATCCCTTAAAAATCCCTAAAAAATCCTTTAAAAACCTTAAAAAATCCTTTCATAAACCTTAAAAAATCCCTTTAAAAACCCTAAAAAATCCCAATAAAAGTCCCTTAAAAACCCTAAAAAATCCCTTTAAAAATCCCAAAAAATTCCCTTTAAAACCCCAAAAAATCCCTTTAAAAAACCTTAAAAAATCCCTTTAAAAACCCTGAAAAATCCCAATAAAAATACCTAAAAAATCCTTTAAAAACCCTATAAAATCTTTTTAAAAAACCTTTAAAAATCCCTTTATAAACCCCTAAATAATCCCTTTAAAAACCCTAAAAAATCCCATTAAAAACCCAAAAAAGTCCCTTAAAAAACCCTGAAAAACCCCAATAAAAATACCTTAAAAATTCCTAAAAAATCCAAAAAAAATCCCAATAAAACTCCCTAAAAAATCCCTTAAAAACCCCAAAAAATCCCTTTAAAAAACCTTAAAAAATCCCTTTAAAAACCCCAAAAAATCCCTTTAAAACCCCTAAAAAAATCCTTTAAAAACCCTAAATAACCCTTTAAAAAACCCTAAAAAAATCCCTTAATAAACCCTAAAAAATCCCAATAAAAATCCCTAAAAAATCCCTTAAAGACCCCAAAAAATCCCTTTAAAATCCTCCAAAACCCCTTAAAAAAACCCTAAAAAAATCTCTTAAAAATCCTAAATAACCCTTTAAAAAACCCTAAAAAAATTCCTTAATAAAACCCCAAAAATCCCCTTGAAAAACCCAAAAAAATTCCTAAAAAAATCTTCTAAAAAACCCCAAAAAATCCCTTTAAAAACCCAAAAAAGTCCCTTAAAAAACCCTGAAAAATCCCATTAAAAATCCCTTAAAAACCCAAAAAAATCCCTTTAAAAAACCTTAAAAACCCCTTAAAAATTCTTAAAAAAATCCCTTAAAATCCCTTTAAAAACCAAAAAAATTCCCTTAAAAAACCCTGAAAAATCCCAGTAAAAATCCCTAAAAAATCCCTTAAAAACCCCAAAAAAATCCCTTTAAAAAACCTTAAAAAATCCCTTTAAAAACCCCAAAAAATCTCTTTAAAAGCCAAAAAAAAATCCCTTTAAACCCCCAAAAAATCCCTTTAAAAACCCCAAAAACCCCTTAAAAAAACCCCAAAAAAATCCCCCAACCCCCCAAACTTCACCCAACCCCAATTCTGGGCTGGGAAATCCAAATTTTGGGTGTAAAAATCGGAATTTTGGGTGTAAAAAATCAGAATTTTGGGGTCTCTCACGTTGTTCTTGGCGTTGGGTTTCATGGTGATGGTGCCGAAAATTTCCTCTCCGCTCTTCACCGTCAGGTATTCCTCCATGTAAAACACAGTCTGCTTCCAGTGTGTGTACGGGGATTCTGGGCCTGCAAAAATCCAAAAATCATTCCCAAATTTTATCCTTTTTTTTGGGATTTTTTCCCCATTTTTTTCTATTTTTTTCGGATTTTTTTCTGATTTTTTCGCTATTTTTTTCTCATTTTTTTAGCATTTTTTCTGATTTTTTCGGGTTTTTTTCAGTGATTTTTAAGCTGTTTTTTTGGGGATTATATTCTGATTTTCAGTTAAATTTTCTAATTTTTTTCAGATTTTTTCTGATTTTTTTCCAAATTTTTCCTGATTTTTTTCTGATTTTTTTCTGATTTTTTTGCCATTTTTTGTGACTTTTTTCTGATTTTTTCAGCATTTTCGCCCATTTTTTCAGTGGTTTTTAAGCTATTTATTCCTGGTATTTTTGGGTTTATTTTCTGATTTTTCAATTAATTTTTCTTTTTTTTTTCTGATTATTTTCCAATCTTTAAAGATTTTTTTCCCATTTTTTTCTGATTTTTTTCTCATCTTTCGCGATTTTTTTCTGATTTTTTCAGCATTTTCGCCCATTTTGTCTCTGATTTTTAAGCTATTTTTTTGGGTTTATATTCTGATTTTTCAGTTAATTTTTCTCATTTTTTCCTAATTTTTTAGTGATTTTTTTCCAATTTTTTCTGATTTTTTTCTGATTTTTTCGCTATTTTTTTCTAATTTTTTCAGCATTTTCGCCCATTTTTTCAGTGATTTTTAAGTCATTTATTCCTGATTTTTTTGAGTTTATATTCTGATTTTTTACTTAATTTTTCTCATTTTTTTCTAATTTTTTTTCCAATTTTTAAAGATTTTTTTCTGATTTTTTTGCCATTTTTCGTGATTTTTCTCTGATTTTTTCAGAATTTCCGCCCATTTTTTCAGTGATTTTTAAGCTATTTTTTTGGGTTTATTATCTCATTTTTTCAGTTCGTTTTTCTCTTTTATTTTCTGGTTTTTTTCTGATTTTTTTCCAATTTTTTCTGATTTTTTTTGGATTTTTTTCTGATTTTTTCGCTATTTTTTTCTCATTTTTTCAGCATTTCTGCCCATTTTTTCAGTGATTTTTAAGCCATTTATTCCTGAATTTTTTGGATTTATATTCTGATTTTTCACTTAATTTTTCTCATCTTATTCTGACTTTTTAGTGACTTTTTCCCATTTTTTTCTGATTTTTTTCCCATTTTTTCTGATTTTTTCACTATTTTTTTCTGATTTTTTCAGCATTTCCGCCCATTTGTTCAGTGGTTTTTAAGCTATTTATTCCTGAATTTTTTGGGTTTCTATTCTGATTTTTCAGTTAAATTTTCTATTTTTTTCTGATTTTTTTTCCAATTTTTAAAGATTTTTTTCTGATTTTTTCGCTATTTTTTCCTGATTTTTTCGGCATTTTCGCCCATTTTTTCTCTGATTTTTAAGCTATTTTTTTTGGGTTTATTATCTCATTTTTTAGTTAATTTTTCTATTTTTTTCTGATTTTTTCTGATTTTTTTCCCAATTTTTAACGATTTTTTTCCCATTTTTTTCTGATTTTTTCGCTATTTTTTTCTGATTTTTTCAGCATTTTCGCCCATTTTTCCAGTGATTTTTAAGCCATTTATTCCTGAATTTTTTGGGTTTATTTTCTGATTTTTTAGTTAATTTTTCTATTTTTTTTCTGATTTTTTTCCCAATTTTTAACGATTTTTTTTCCATTTTTTTCTGATTTTTCCGCGATTTTTTCCTGATTTTTTCAGCATTTCCGCCCATTTTTTCCCTGATTTTTAAACTTTTTTTTTTTTTTGGGTTTATTATCTCATTTTTCACTTAATTTTTCTGATTTTTTCTGATTTTTTTCTCATTTTTTTCTGAGGTTTTTCCAATTTTTAAAGAATTTTTTCTGATTTTTTAGGGATTTTTCCCCATTCAGTGTCAGGTATTCCTCCATGTAAAACACAGTCTGCTTCCAGTGTGTGTACGGGGATTCTGGGCCTGGAAAAAACCAAAAATAATTCCCAAATTTTATCCCTTTTTTTTGGGATTTTTTTCCCATTTTTTTCTATTTTTTTCGGATTTTTTTCTGATTTTTTCGCTATTTTTTTCTGATTTTTTTAGCATTTTTTCTGATTTTTTCGGGTTTTTTTCAGTGATTTTTAAGCTGTTTTTTTGGGGATTATATTCTGATTTTTCAGTTAATTTTTTACATTTTTTTCCTGACTTTTTTCAGATTTTTTTCCAATTTTTTCTGATTTTTTTCTGATTTTTTTCCCATTTTTCGCGATTTTTTTCTTACTTTTTCAGCATTTTCGCCCATTTTTTCAGTGATTTTTAAGCTATTTATTCCTAAATTTTTTGAATTTATATTCTGATTTTTCAGTTAATTTCTCTCATTTTTTCCTAATTTTTTAGTGATTTTTTCCAGTTTTTAAACAATTTTTTCTGATTTTTTAGCAATTTTTCCCCATTCACTGTCAGGTATTCCTCCATGTAAAACACAGTCTGCTTCCAGTGTGTGTACGGGGATTCTGGGCCTGGAAAAAACCAAAAATAATTCCAAAATTTTATCCCTTTTTTTGGGATTTTTTTAGGATTTTTTTGGATTTTTTCCCATTTTTTTCTAATTTTTTTCCCATTTTTTTCTGATTTTTTTAGCATTTTTTCTGATTTTTTTGAGATTTTTTTTGGTTTTTTTCAGTGATTTTTAAGCTATTTTTTTGGGTTTATTTTCTCATTTTTTCAGTTAATTTTTCTCATTTTTTTCTGATTTTTTCTGATTTTTTTGGATTTTTTTCTAATTTTTTTGCAATTTTTTTCTGATTTTTTCAGCATTTTCGCCCATTTTTTCAGTGATTTTTAAGCTATTTATTCCTGAATTTTTTTTGGCTTATATTCTGATTTTTCAGTTAAATTTTCTAATTTTTCTTCAGATTTTTTAGCGATTTTTTCCAAAAACCCAAAACCCCGCAAAAAAACCCCCAAAAAATTCCATAAAAACTCAAAAAAATCCCAAAAAATCCCCCAAAAAACTGCAAAAAAATCATAAAAAATCCAAAAAAAATCCCAAAAAATCCCAAAAAAATCCCAAAAAATCCCTCCAAAAAATCCTCAAAAATACCAAAAAAATCCCCCAAAAAACCTCAAAAAAATTCATAAAAAATCCCCAAAATTCCTGAAAAAACCCCCAAAAAATCCCCAAAAAAACCTCAAAAAAATCATAAAATATCCCTAAAAAACCACCAAAAAATCCCCAAAAAATCATAAAAAACCCCCAAAAAATCCTCAAAAAATCCCAAAATTCCCCCCCCCAAAATCATTAAAAAATCCCAAAATTCCCAAAAAAATCCCCAAAAAAACCTCAAAAAAATCATAAAAAACCCCAAAAAAATCCCCAAAAATCCCCAAAAAATCCCCAAAAAACCCTCAAAAAATCCCCAAAAAAATCCCAAAAAATCACAAAAAAATTCCAAAAATCCCAAAAAAATCCCCAAAATTTCCCCAAAAAGTCATTAAAAAATCCCCAAAATTCCTGAAAAAATCCCCAAAAAAACCTCAAAAAAATCCCAAAAAATCCCAAAAAATCCCCAAAAAATTCCAAAAAAATCCCAAAAAATCCCAAAAAAAATCCCAAAAAAATCCCCAAAAAATCATTAAAAAATCCCCAAAAAAACCCTAAAAATTCCCCCAAAAAATCACAAAAATGCCCCAAAAAATTACAAAAAATCCCAAAAAAATCCCCCAAAAAATCCCCAAAAATCCCCCAAAAACCAAAAAAAAACTCAGAAATATGCCACAAAATCCCCTAAAAATTAAAAAAAAATCCAAAAAAAATCCTAAAAAAAACCCCCAAAACACAAAAAAAAAATCCCAAAAAATCCCTGAAAAACCTCAAAAAAATTCATAAAACACGCCCCAAAAACCCTGAAAAAAAACCCAAAAAAAACCCTAAAAAACCCCAAAAAATCCCCCAAAAATCTCCCAAAAAATCCCAAAAAAAACCCAAAAAATTCCCAAAAAATTCCTCAAAAATTCTTCAAAAAACCCCTCCAAAAATCAAGAAAAACCCCCAAAAAATCCCCAAAAACCCCCAAAAAATCCCAAAAAAATCCCAAAAAATGCCAAAAAAAATCATTAAAAATCCCCCAATAAATCATTAAAAACCCCCAAAATTCCCGAAAAAATCCCCAAAAAAATCCCAAAAAAACCTCAAAAAAATCATAAAAAATCCCAAAAAAATCCCAAAAAAATCCCAAAAAAATCCCAAAAAGTCCCCAAAAAAATCCCCAAAAATGCCAAAAAATCCCAAAAAATCCCAAATAAATCCCAAATTTCCCCAAAATCCCATTTTTCCCCCCAAGCACTCACTGGTGGAGAAACTGGTGTGCTTCTGGCAAAAAATTATCCAAAAAATCCCCAAAAAATCCCCAGAAACCCCAAAAAAACCCCAAAAAACCTCCAAAAAATCCTGAATAAACCCTAAAAAATTCTCAAAATCCCCCCCAAAAAAATCACCAAATCCCCCAAAAAACCCCCAAAAAATCATAAAAAATCCCCAAAAAATCCCCAAAAAAACATCAAAAAAATCATAAAAAATCCCAAAAAAACCCTTAAAAAACCCCAAAAAAATCCCAAAAAATCCCAAGAAATCCCAAAAAAATTCCAAAAAATGCCCAAAAAATGCCCAAATAAATCCCAAACCCCCCAAATTCCCCCAAAATCCCATTTTTCCCCCCAAGCACTCACTGGTGGAGAAGCCGGTGCGCTTGTGGCAGCGCGTGAACTCGATGTTGAAGTACGCCACCAGCGCGTGCACGTAATCGTTGCGCTTCACCTGCAGGCAGAACGGGGCCGTGAACGTCAGCTCCTCCACCTTCACCGTGTAGATGTCCACTTCCTGGGGAGAAAAAAACAAAAAATTGGTTAAAAATGGGAAAAAATAAAAAAAAAATGGTGAAAATCGGTGAAAAAATGGCGAAAATCCGCTAAAAAATGGAGAAAAAATGGAGAAAATTGATTAAAATGACCCAAAATTGATCCCAAATTCAGATCAATCCCAGCTCCTCCACCTTCACCGTGTAGATGTTCAATTCCTGGGGGGAAAAAACAAAAAATGGTTAAAAATGGGAAAAAATAAAAAAAAAATGGTGAAAATCGGTGAAAAAATGGCGAAAATCCGCTAAAAAATGGAGAAAATCTGTTAAAAAATGGCCTAAAAATGGAGAAAATGACCCAAAATGACCCAAAATCAGCCCCAGCTCCTCACCCTGACTGTGAAATGTTCAATTCCTGGGGAGAAAAATGGGAAAAAATGGTTAAAAAGGGTGAAAAAATTAAAAAAAATGGTGAAAATCGGTGAAAAAATTGCGAAAATCCGCTAAAAATGGAGAAAATCTGCTAAGAATGATCAAAATCGATTGAAATGACCCAAAATCAGCCCCAGCTCCTCCACCCTGACTGTGAAATGTTCAATTCCTGGGGAGAAAAAAGGGAAAAATGGTTAAAAATGGTGAAAAAATAAAAAAAAAAATGGTGAAAATCAGTGAAAAAATGGCGAAAATCCGCTAAAAAATGGAGAAAAAATGGAGAAAATTGATTAAAATGACCCAAAATCAACCCCCAAATTCAGATCAGCCTCAGCTCCTCCACCTTCACCGTGTAGATGTCCACCTCCTGGGGAGAAAAAACAAAAAAATGGGAAAAAATGGGAAAAAATTTTAAAAAATGGTGAAACTCGGTGAAAAAATGGCGAAAATCCGCTAAAAATGGAGAAAATCCGTTTAAAAAATGGCCTAAAAATTGAGAAAATGACCCAAAATGACCCCAACTCCTCCACCCTGACTGTGAAATGTTCAACTCCTGGGGAGAAAAAACAAAAAATTCGGAAAAAATGGGAAAAAATAAAAAAAAATGGTGAAAATCGGTGAAAAAATGGCAAAAATCCGCTAAAAAATGGAGAAAAAATGGAGAAAATTGATTAAAATGACCCAAAATCAGATCCCAAATCCAGCTCAGCCCCAGCTCCTCCACCCTGACTGTGAAATGTTCAATTCCTGGGGAGAAAACACAAAAAAAATGGGAAAAAAATGAAAAAAAAAAGGAAAAAAAACTGGTGAAAAAAATGGCGAAAATCCACTAAAAATGGAGAAAAAATGGAGAAAATTGATTAAAATGACCCAGAAAAAATGGAAAAAATGGAGAAAATTCCTGACTGTGAAATGTTCAATTCCTGGAGACAAAAACGGGGAAAATGGTTTAAAATGGTGAAAAAATAAAATAAAAATGGTGAAAATTGGTAAAAAAATGGCGAAAATCCGCTAAAAAATGGCGAAAATCCGCTAAAAAATGGAGAAAAAAACGGAGAAAATTGGGTTAGAAATGATTAAAATTGATTGAAATGACCCAAAATCAGCCCCAGCTCCTCCACCCTGACTGTGAAATGTTCAATTCCTGGGGAGAAAAAAGCAAAAAATGGGAAAAAACGGTGAAAAATTGGAAAAAAATGGTGAAAAAATGGCAAAAAAATGAAAAAAAAATGAAAAAAAATGGTGAAAAAATGACAAAAATTGGTTAAAAAATTAAAAAAAAATGGAAAAATTCCCTGGAATTTTGGTGTGAATTCTCCCAATTTTGGGTCATTTCCCCCTGAATTTTTTTTATAATTTTTTTGTGATTTTTGGGTTGAATTCTGTGATTTTTGGGTCATTTTCACATAAATATTTTTTCCCATTTTCCCTTTTTTGGAGCGATTTCTGTCAATTTTTTACCATTTCCCCTGAATTTTTGGGTTAAATTCTCCCAATTTTGGGTCATTTCCTCCTGATTTTTTTTTTATAATTTTTCTGTGATTTTTGGGTTGAATTCTGTGATTTTTGGGTCATTTCCTCACTGATTTTTAGGGTCATTTTTCCCAATTTTTTGCCATTTTCCCCTGGATTTTTGGGTTATTTTTCCCAATTTTGGGTCATTTTTCCCTGGATTTTTTTTATAATTTTCCCTGCATAATTATTTATAATTTTTTTGTGATTTTTGGGTTGAATTCTGTGATTTTTGGGTCCTTTCCTCTGGATTTTTTGCCATTTTACCCTGAATTTTTGGGTTAAATTCTCCCAATTTTGGGTCATTTCCCCCTGGATTTTTTTTGTAATTTTCCCTGGATAATTATTTATAATTTTTTTGTGATTTTTTGGGTTGAATTTTGTGATTTTTGGGTCCCACCTTGATGAGACAAGCGTTGGTCACCAACTGCTTGGGATCCACCACGTCCACCAGGGGCTCCTTGATGGCCACGTCCTTGATGCACGACATGTCGAACCCGTAAACGTTCTCCCACCCTTTGGGGCAAAAAAACACAATTTTGGGCAAGGTCACAAAATTGGGAATTTTAAAAAAATAATTTCTGATGGAAAACAGGAAAAAATTTGGGGGTTTTAGGGGTTTTTTTCTGATTTTTTAGTGATTTTTTTCGGTTTTTTTCTGATTTTTTTCTGATTTTTTTGTGGTTTTTTTCGGATTTTATTCTGATTTTTTTGGGGGTTTTTTTGGGTTTTTTTCTGATTTTTTTCTGATTTTTTTGGGGTTTTTTAGGGTTTTTTTCTGATTTTTTTGGGGTTTTTTTTTTTTTTTCTGATTTTTTTGGGGGTTTTTTTGGGTTTTTTTCTAATTTTTTTTGGGTTTTTTTCTGATTTTTTAGTGATTTTTTTGGGTTTTTTCTGATTTTTTTGGGGGTTTTTTTGGGTTTTTTTCTGATTTTTTTGGGGTTTTTTTGGTTTTTTTCTGATTTTTTTGGGTTTTTTTGGGGGGTTTTTTTCTGATTTTTTGGGGTTTTTTTGGGTTTTTTTTCTGATTTTTTTGGGGGTTTATTGGGTTTTTTTCTCATTTTTTAGTGATTTTTTTTGGTTTTTTTCTGATTTTTTTGGGGTTTTTTTGGGGTTTTTTCTGATTTTTTAGTGATTTTTTTCGGTTTTTTTCTGATTTTTTGGGGGGTTTTTTTGGGTTTTTTTCTGGTTTTTTTTGTGGTTTTTTTCTGATTTTTTTTCGGTTTTTTTCTGATTTTTTTGGAGTTTTTTTCTGATTTTTTTCTGATTTTTTCTGATTTTTTTTGGGTTTTTTTCTGATTTTTTAGTGATTTTTTTCGTTTTTTTCTGATTTTTTTTGGGTTTTTTTTGGGTTTTTTTCTGATTTTTTGGGGTTTTTTTGGGTTTTTTTCTGATTTTTTCGGGGTTTTTTTGGGGTTTTTTTCTGATTTTTTGGGGTTTTTTTGGGGGGTTTTATTCTGTTTTTTTCGGGTTTTTTTGGGGTTTTATTCTGATTTGTTTTGGGTTTTTTTGGGTTTTATTCTGATTTTTTTGGGTTTTTTTTGGGGTTTTATTCTGATTTTTTTGGGTTTTTTTGGGTTTTTTTCTGATTTTTTTGGGGATTTTTTTCGGTTTTTTTCTGATTTTTTGGGGTTTTTTTTTGGCTTTTTTTCTGATTTTTTTGGGTTTTTTTCTGATTTTTTTCTGATTTTTTCTGATTTTTTTTTGGGTTTTATTCTGATTTTTTTGGGGGTTTTTTTTTGTTTTTTTCTGATTTTTTAGTGATTTTTTTTGTTTTTTTCTGATTTTTTGGGGGTTTTTTTGGGTTTTTTCTGATTTTTTTTGTGGTTTTTTTCTGATTTTTTTTGTGGTTTTTTTCTGATTTTTTTTCGTTTTTTTTCTGATTTTTTTGGGGTTTTTTTGGGTTTTTTTCTGATTTTTTTTGGTTTTTTCTGATTTTTTCTGATTTTTTTGGGGTTTTTTGGGTTTTATTCTGATTTTTTTGGGGTTTTTTTCTGATTTTTTTAGTGATTTTTTTGGGTTTTTTTCTGATTTTTTTGGGGGTTTTTTTGGGTTTTATTCTGATTTTTTAGTGATTTTTTTTGGGTTTTTTCTGATTTTTTTGAGTTTTTTTTGGGGTTTTATCTGATTTTTTTGGGTTTTTTTCTGATTTTTTTCGGTTTTTTTGGGGTTTTTTTCTGATTTTTTTTGGTTTTTTTTCTGATTTTTTTAGTGATTTTTTTGGGTTTTTTTTCTGATTTTTTTTGGATTTTTTTCGGTTTTTTTCTGATTTTTTAGTGATTTTTTTTGGGTTTTATTCTGATTTTTTTGGGGATTTTTTTCGGTTTTTTTCTGATTTTTTTGGGGGTTTTTTTGGGTTTTTTTCTGATTTTTTTTGGGTTTTTTTCTGATTTTTTTGGGGTTTTTTTCTGATTTTTTAGTGATTTTTTTCGGTTTTTTTCTGATTTTTTAGTGATTTTTTTCGGTTTTTTTCTGATTTTTTTGGGGTTTTATTCTGGTTTTTTTTGTGGTTTTTTTCTGATTTTTTTTTTCCGTTTTTTCTGATTTTTAGTGATTTTTTGGGGGTTTTTTCTGATTTTTTTGGGGTTTTTTCTGATTTTTTGGGGGTTTTTTCTGATTTTTTTTCGTTTTTTTTCTGATTTTTTTTGGTTTTTTTCTGATTTTTTGGGGGTTTTTTCTGATTTTTTGGGTTTTTTTCTGGTTTTTTTGGGGTTTTTTTGGGGTTTTATTCTGGTTTTTTTGGTGGTTTTTTTCTGATTTTTTTCGGTTTTTTTTCTCATTTTTTTGGGTTTTTTTGGGGTTTTTTTCTGATTTTTTTTGGGTTTTTTTGGTTTTTTTTCTGATTTTTTTCTGATTTTTTCTGATTTTTTTGGGTTTTTTTCTGATTTTTTTGGGGGTTTTTTCTGATTTTTTCCGGTTTTTTTCTGATTTTTTGGGGTTTTTTTTGGGGTTTTATTCTGATTTTTTTAGTGATTTTTTTCGGTTTTATTCTGATTTTTTTGGGTTTTTTTCTGATTTTTTGGGGGGTTTTTTTGGGGTTTTTTTCTGATTTTTTGGGGTTTTTTCTGATTTTTTGGGGTTTTTTTGGGTTTTTGGAGGCTTGAGTTTTTAGTGAAATTTGTTGGAATTGCCCTCAAAAAGTATTTCTAAAATTTGGTAAAAATAGCTTTAAAATTGGTAAAAATATCCTTAAAATTTTTTAAAAATAGTCCTAAAAATTCCTAAAAAAACCCAAAATACCCATCCAAAAATCTCTAAAAATTCCTAAAAAAATCCAAAAAACCACACCCAAAAATCCCCCAAGAATTGCCAAAAAATCCCTAAAAATTCCTAAAAAATCCCAAAAATCCCCTAAAAAATCCCCTCAAAATTCCCAAAAATATCCCTGAAAATTGTTTAAAAATATCCCTAAAAACTCATTAAAAATCCCTAAAAAATCCTAAAAAAATCCCAAAAAACCACACCCAAAATTCCCCCAAAAAATCTCTAAAAATCCCCTTAAAAATTCCCAAAAAATTCCTAAAAAAATCCCCAAAAAATCCCCCAAAAAATCCCCAAAAAAATCCCAAAAATTTTTGGGTCCTCACATTGGATTTGGTCGTCTTTGTACTGCCTGTACATAATTTGGGGTCCTCACAGTGGATTTGGTCGTCCTTGTACTGCCTGTACATAATTTGGGGTCCTCACAGTGGATTTGGTCGTCTTTGTACTGCCTGTACATAATTTGGGGTCCTCACAGTGGATTTGGTCGTCCTTGTACTGCCTGTCCTCAATCCCAATAATGCCCAAAAATCCTCAAAAAATCCCCAAAAAAATCCTAAAAAATCCCAAAAAAATCCTAAAAAAATCCCAAAAATTTTTGGGGTCCCCCTCCCCATAATTTGGGGTCCTCACAGTGGATTTGGTCGTCCTTGTACTGCCTGTCCTCGGTCAAAAAATTCTCAAAAAATCAAAATAATCCTTAAAAAATTCCCCAAAAAATCCCAAAAAATCCTAAAAAATTCCCAAAAAAATCCCAAAAATTTTTGGGGTCCTCCTCCCCATAATTTGGGGTCCTCACAGTGGATTTGGTTGTCCTTGTACTGCCTGTCCTCAATCACAAAATTCCAAAAAATCAAAATAAAATTCCTAAAAAATCCCAAAAAAATTCCCAAAAAATCCCCAAAAAATCCCAAAAAAATCCTAAAAATCCCCCAAAAAATCCCAAAAAATTCCCAAAAATTTTTGGGGTCCCCCTCCCCATAATGTGGGGTCCTCACAGTGGATTTGGTCGTCCTTGCACTGCCTGTTCTCAATCACAAAATTCCAAAAAATCAAAATAAAATTCCTAAAAAACCCAAAAAAAATCCTAAAAAATCCCAAAAATTTTTGGGGTCCTCCTACCCAAAATGTGGGGTCCTCACAGTGGATTTGGTTGTCCTTGTACTGCCTGTACGTAATTTGGGGTCCTCACAGTGGATTTGGTCGTCCTTGTACTGCCTGTTCTCGATCCCAATAATTCCCAAAAATCCCCAAAAAATTCCCAAAAAAATCCCAAAAAAATCCCAAAAATTTTTGGAGTCCCCCTCCCCATAATTTGGGGTCCTCACAGTGGATTTGGTCGTCTTTGTACTGCCTGTCCTCAATCACAAAATACCAAAAAATTAAAAAAAAATCCCTAAAAAATCCAAATAAAATAAAAAAAACCCCCAAAAAAATCCTAAAAAAATCCCAAAAATTTTTGGGGTCCATCTCCCCAAAATGTGGGGTCCTCACAGTGGATTTTGTTGTCCTTCTACTGCCTGTCCTCAGTCAAAAAATCCTCAAAAAATCAAAATAATCCTTAAAAAATTCCCAAAAAAATCCCCAAAAACTCCTAAAAAAAATCCCAAAAAAATCCCAAAAAAATCCCAAAAATTTCTGGGGTCCTCTCCCCATAATTTGGGGTCCTCACAGTGGATTTGGTCGTCCTTGTACTGCCTGTCCTCAATCAAAAAATCAAAATAATCCTTAAAAAAATCCAAAAAAAATCCCAAAAAAAATCCAAAAAAATCCCAAAAAATTCCCAAAAAAATCCCAAAAAATCTCTAAAAATTTTTGGGGTCCCCCTCCCCATAATTTGGGGTCCTCACAGTGGATTTGGTCGTCCTTGTACTGCCTGTCCTCAATCGCAAAATTCCAAAAAATCAAAATAAAATCCCCAAAAAATCCCAAAAAAATCCCAAAAAATTCCTAAAAAATCCCAAAAAAATCCCCAAAAAATCCCAAAAAACCCCAAAAACTTTTGGGGTCCCCCTCCCCAATTTCTGGGGTCCTCACAGTGGATTTTGTAGTCCTTGTACTGCCTGTCCTCGATGGCCGTCACGTAGAGCGTGGCGCGGTCGGGGAAGATCAGCCCGTCCGGGGTCTGAAAAAATAAAATAAAAATTTAAAATTTTTGGGGTTTCCAAAATTTTTGGGGTTGTTAAAAGGTGGGGGAGGGGTTTTGATATTTGGGGGATTTTTTGGGATTTTTTTTAAATTTTTTTAATTTTTTGGGGATTTTTGGGGGTATTTTTGGGAT